>NW_028145648.1:185000-225000 GCF_977016875.1 Pavona decussata
TTGACCCTTGGGACGACATTTGATTTGTGACCTCGACCTTTTGGTCAATCGGCTTTTAGTGCGCTCACAATTAAGTAAAATCCTTCACTAAATTTTCTGATTTTTGTGGCACTCGGTAGGCATACTCGATCAGAGAAACTATAGTTTTTGTCAGCAAGGATTCCCGTTTTTCGAAGTGTATATTGTACCTTTCACATGTTTGTTTACGTTTGCCATTGTTTTCGGTTAGCGCTTATTGGCCAAATTCTGACAGCTAGGACAGCAGGGAGCCGCGGGAGTATTGGGGGCGGCATTCAAATTCCTGAGACATCGTTGCAATAGACTGCAAGCAGTCCCTTTCTGGTTAGTCGAGATGACCGAGATGGTGTGCTCATAGCGCAGCGAGACTGGAGCGAGAAGAAATAAACGAGAAGAGACTGGGGGAGAGAGGGAAAAGAAAGGGACTGCGCTCTTAACTGTAACAAACGCGTTCGAATTTCCCGTCGCTCCAGCAACGGAAAATTCCGATTGGTCCATCAACAATAGCTGCTGTCAAACAAGTTTGATGTGTAATTAACTTCTTCACACGTTTGATGTCAACACTTCAGATCACTAGGAAAATGGCTTCGGTGAGAGGGAGTAGCAGCGATGTGTTCCTAAATTTAAGCGATCACCTCGGCGGCTTAGTTCTAAAAGAGGAACAGAAGCTAGCAGTAGAAGTGCTTTCTAGGAAAATATGTAATGGCCGTTCTTCCCACTGGTTTCGGGAAATCCATTATTTATCAAAGCTTCGACTTTGCCAACACGGCCTCGATTGTGGTTGTTGTTCCGTTTCGCCGAGTATTTTCCAAGACCAGTTGCAGTCAAAATACTTTGGTTTCAAAGCAATTGCCTTCAAGAAGATCCCACAATTATTAAAAGACATTTGTGCCAACAAGTACTATGTAACTTTCGCATCCGCGCGGAGCAAGCTTTGTCGGCAGAATTCACCGCAGGATGCTTTAAAATGATACAACAACAGCTTTCCAGTTGTTTTGAGCCACGCTCTTAATTACACTTCGGGCGTTTGTGTCGTCGATCTCTTTTACTCTGGGCTCTGAAGAAAAATTCGAATTTTGGCCTTTTCAAAGAAGCTCGGCGATTATTCCCCTTCGCTCCTAATGTTCTGGCCCGGTGTTCTGGTCATTGAATAACAATGCGGAGTTGTTATCTATTAGCTGTCATTTTTAATTGGATTTTTAATGGCGTTAACGAATTGTAGGCGGAGTTACCCTGAACGCGTCTGTTACAGCTAAGAGCGCGGTCCCTTTCTTTTCCTTCCCCTTTTTTCCGCCTCTCCCCAAGCCCCCTTCCGCTCGTTGGCTCCAGTTTTTTTTGGCGCTCGGCTATTTCGCGCGACCTCTCGACTATCCAGAAAGGGACTGCTTGCAGTCTATCGTTGCAAGCTCTCTCCTCTTTCTCCCTCCCGCCCCCCACCCCCAAGAGAGCTTGCTCGCAGGCTACCTTGGTACTGGTGCTGACCAAAAGGAACGCAGCCTCTGGGAACGAGATTGATGTTTATGAAACATCCTTGTGCTTATGCTTGTGCCTATGCTTGTGCTTATGCTTATGCTTGCGTTGTACGTTTAAACCAGGCTTTATGGGTTGCCGGTATATGGTGCTTCTGAGGCGGAGCTGACAGCTATGCAGTGTTTTCTAGATAGATGTTACAAACGTAAATATACATCTAAATCTTTTTCTATCAAGAACCTTCTAGAAAAGCAGGATAGAAAAGTATTTAGTAAGGTATCTGGCATAGACCGACACCCTCTAAGGGGACTATTACCCAAGAAGAAAGTATCGACCTACAATTTAAGGAATCAAACAAGTCAGTATCCGAAAGTTAATACAGATAGATTCAAGAACTCTTACGTTAATCGCCTAATTTTTAAATACAATTTAGCTATGTGAGCGTATTTTAATTGTGAATAACTTAGATGTATGTACTTTTTACTCAAATATTGTGACATGAGATATATATATCTTATTCGATGGTTTTACATATAATACGCGCGGATATTTTGCGAGTTGCGTAGTACTTTTCCGAGCCCCGAAGGGGCGAGGAAAAATACGAGCAATGAGCAAAATGTCCGCGCGTATTATATGTAAAACCATCGAATAAGGGATTTATTATTCCACTACAAAAAGATTTTGTTATTTTGGCTTCTCTGTTTTGGTAACAGTTTTGAAATACATCCGGCATTAACTGTCCATCGGTATATGGCGCGTACGAATGACGTAAATAACACAGAAAGCCAGTTAAATGTCTTTAATTTGATTGGATAAAATGAAAAGATAAATGACAAGTGATTGGCATGCTAAAAACTTGTTTTCGAGCTTGCATCGTTTCAAAAACTATTCTTCGTCCAGTCCGGCCATTGTTGCTCCTTTTTTCGGCCTTTTCTGTCCATATTCGCTCTGTTGTAAACCGGTCAAACCGGGACACTACAGTGTATTACGGTCTCATATTTTGCGCGTTCTCTTGACCTTATTTGGTGAAATGACATAATAGTGGAATAATAAGTAGTTTTATTTTGGGGTCCGCTTAATACAGGTTTGACTGTATTACGAAAACTAAGACCCCACTGGAAAAGAGACATATCAAGAAAAAAAAGGCTCTTAGCTTTCGCGACAACTGGTTTGCCTGACCTGCCAGTTGGGATTTTTAACCTGTTATGTTTAAATTTGATTATTATTTGTTTCCCGCAATTTCTGTGTGGAATGCCTGTAAAATACCTTTGGAAAGCTAAGTCACTGTATGTGGATTTCCACGGGTGTCTCCAAAATGAAGACCGGAGACCTAAAATCGAAGACCAACTACAAAGCGCTTGACAAAGCGTTTAAGCGAAGGTCACTGTCTTGGTTTTTTTTTTTTTTTACTGACCCGGCCTTTTCTACAAAATGAAGACGTCATCAGTTAATATCGTATCTTTCGGCGTCTGAAAAAGCGTTTTAGTGAAAGTCTTCGTTTTGTAGTTTGACCCTGCCTTTTCTGTAAAACGAAGACCCCATCCTGATTTTGATGATGCGTTCGATAACCCAACAGTCCTTCCTCTATAGGTGGTCTTCGGTTTTCGGTCTTCGTTTTGGAGACACCCGCATTTCCACCATAAAAATACATATATTTTTTAATTGTCATATATTTTAGCTTATTTGCAGTTATCCATAAAGCTATTTGTTTGAATAAAGAACTTAACAGTTCTTGATTCATAGTTTTATCTTTATGACTCAAAAATAAGTTCGTGTCATCTGCAAATAAACTATATGAAAAACAGTACCTGAGAGGATTTAGTTATATCATTTACATGGACATAGATAAAAGAACAAAAGAGGTTCTGAAACATAGCCTTGTGGTTACTCTACATTTCATCGTCAAGCCCTTCAATTTGAGTGAATGCGAGTTGTGGAGTTGCTCGTTGCGAGTTGGAGTTCCGAGTTGCAAACCTTGAAAATCAAATGAAGATATTTCTAATCTTAGTGAAGATAACAAATATATGTTAGGGATCACAAAGATGTTAAAACGAACAAAGCAAAATGTTTAAAGTCAATACACAGTGCAGCACATGCATATTCAAACTTGATCAAACCTGGGTCGAGTATACCCCACCAGTTAGACAAACCTCTCTGAAGGATTTGTTGAGTCACATTTTGAAAGCAATCATTCAGTGGAAAGCTGTATGAAGTGTGGGGAAATATTTTCACATGACAGTACTGTTTTTTTTTTACATTTTTATGCGGGGTGCCCTCAGTGCAGACCGCGTCAAGGTTTCGGTGGTGTATCTTTTTCATCGTCATTTTTTTCTTCATCGTAATCACAAATTGCAATGAACAAATTAATTAAACCTGGATAAAACCCTGTTCTCTCCTTGAAGGGATATTTTTGTCCTCTATTGTTGTCTTCAGCAAGAAAAGTCCAATCAGAATCCATTATCTGCGTGTATGTCAGGAGGGAGGGGATGGAGTCTTAACTCTTTCTATACTATAGCCTTGATCTCTTGGCTGGAAAGAAGGCTTCTCTCAGATCAGTGGCCATACTGTTTACATGTTTTAGACTCAAATATGCCATCAAGAATTAACCCTTTTGAAGCAGTAAATCAAAAGGATAAGTACTGAGGAGCAGTTGATAGTTTAAATGGTGGAAGTTGGACAGTTCATGGCAAAGAAATTAGGTTTTCACTGAGATTGTGTTTCACAATGCAGAGAGGAAAGATCAAGCTAAAGTTTAAATCATAACTCTCGCCACAGACTTTGTAGAACTCAGGTGCCTAAACATCACTGGAAATCCACTCCCTAAAAAAATAAAGGTTTGCAATTTTTACTCAAAGTTTTCATTTAGAAAAGCTTTTTGTCTGTTTGTCTTTCTGTTTTTATTTTTTATTTTTTATGAAACCAGGACACTATGTAATCTTACACTTACTGACATTACATAACCAGAATAAAAAACGTGAGTCGGGCCTGTATGTGTGTGGCTTGGTCATTAAGTTATCGTACAACAATTTCTGGTATGATGACAAGTAGCGTAATGCAAGGAGCCCAAAACAACATCAAACTATCTTTGTGACTCAAACTATTCCATTAGCTCAATCGCAACGGGAGGATACGTTTTCACTTGCACTTTGTGCTAAACATACAGCACATACTAGTAGAAACTTGTGTAACTAAGCTTGACAAAGCAATCTTTTTGGTATAATTTTGCAGTTCCATTTAACATTTTCCCATGGAAAACAGACAAATTTAGGTCATGCTTTGTGGTTTCACCCATATGTTGCATCAAACTGTGATTTCTCCCATTTACCCTTTACCCATAAACCAGGGCTGTCAACCTCACACGTCTTCAAATATGGAGAACATGGCAAAGCGCCTTACATCAAGGCAAAATTGAAGGGTTTAATGGGGGCGGGGGGGGGGGGGGGGGATTAAACAGTACCAGAAACAACCCTAAACATAATAATTTTGCAATTTTCTTCTCACACAGTCCAGTCTACTAAAAAATAGCAAAATTCGGCTCAAAATATGGAGATTACAGACATAACTCTGGAGACCGGGAGATACGGTTCAAAATCTATACCTAACCTAGTCGGCTGACCAATTGAATTGTTATAAACAGGATGTCAGCCATGAGTTTCTTTGAGATCCTTGTTTATTGTGTTTGTTCCGTATAAGACACCCATCACATTGTAATTTACACAAGTGAGCTGAGTCCATAAGTTGAGTGAACAAGAAAAGAAAACCTCAAGAGTTTTCCCCTTGCGTGGAGTTGTGCTATTGCTCTTTTTCTAGTGTCACTTTTTGTATTTCTTGTTTATCGTTTGGCTAATAAATTGACATAAACAAAATATTGTCTGTGTCATTCTACTGACTTGTGGCTTGGTCACACTAAGATAATTAAAATATCCAGCTATATTGTGCATCTTCCCACAAAATATTTTTTTTTAGTATTTTACCAAACCAGTAGGTAGTGCTTTGATTGGCCACTCAAATGTTGGATAGTAATTAATTTGTTGCTGATCAATCCCTTGGGTTGTCCTGCGATTTCTGTGTACATTTTTTTACTTTCTAGTTTGAACTGAAGAAAATAACTAATTGCAGCTGGTTGTCCACTGCTATGGTATATACAGTAATGGGTTGTGCACTGAAGGCACAACAAATTGTTTTGACATGGAACAGGAAAATGGCTTCAAATATACATAGGTATTAATTAATGATTTGTAAGGACTTCTGTTAGTTTACAACTGTGGTGGCATTTCAGCTCCACATACCTACTGTAGATATGGAGTTATCCTTGGTACCAGAGGTTTTTTCTTGCACATTGAGAGGATTCCCAATCTTGGCCAATGCCATGAGTGGCGAGTAAAATAAAAATAATCAGAATTAAAGAGAATTTGCCTGCGAAATATAGCGGCAACTGGGAACTGCGCAAGAAAAACCTCTGGCTCCCAGGGTACCCTGGAGTGGACCTACACTACAAACCCTGAGCAGACCAGAGTTGGAAATTTAAATTGTAAAGAAAACACATACTAACATGAGGATTAGTAAATTAAATCATACCACACAAAATTATACCTAATAATTTATATAAAATTTTTATTGTTGAAAGATACAGTTTATTGACGAAAGTTGCAAAAGTTTTCCAATTAATTACAGTTAATTTCTAATTTCCAATTGACAGTTAAGCTTCTTATACATACATTAAAAATGTGTGAAAAAAGGAGTCAAGTTAAGTATGTGACGGAATTATGGTATCAACTTGGTATTATTTTTCCTATTAGTCATCTTGCTTGATTCATAAATACATCATAGTACGTGTAGACCTTGCCTAACAGTGGGATTAAATTTCAACTGTAAGACCAGGAAACAAATTGAACAGATACATTTTCATCATAAAAACAATTAAACATTTCAAACCAAGACTACGGAAACATTACAAATTCTTTCTAAATAAATTAAAGAGTTCAAATTTCATTATAGCATTTTCTCGATCCTTCTTCCTGGAAGCTTGTTTCATGATGATGGCTTGGTTTATCATTATGTTGTTGGCGTCACTTAAGTTGAGTTTTTGCTGAAAAATCAAAAACATGTGCATATTTCAGTCCATCAGTCTAGTTCCAGAAAAGGATAGACAAGAATATTATTAAATAAAAACTAGAGTTTGTTGTCTTTCTGAGTGGGACTCATTATGTAACGTGATTTTGTCTGAAAAAGCTAAATATGTACATGTAACCTTCATAAAAACTAATGTACCGGTCAAATTGAAGCTTCAACATACCGCCCCACCCCCCCCCCCCCCCCGCGGCCACCCCAGGCATTCCCCGGGCATCTGACCCCTTTGCCTACCCGTGGGGTGGGGAATTTGATCCCCATGCATAAGGGGTGAATTTGAACCCTAGCCTCGATGTCATGTGAGGTGTCTCAGTGCGTGCATGTGGCATGATAAGTCATGGCGGAGGTCCATATGTCAATTCTGTCTAATTTTAAAGGGAAGGAGGATGTTGAAGCTTCGATTTAACTGGTACATAAGGGTGCGTTTCTTTGGGAAAATCCGAATCCGGATTTTTGATCCAAGATCACTCGGATCATGGCGTATCAAAGGAACCGACGAATCCACTCTGGGTAAGGATTCGTCGGTTTCTTTGATGCACCACGATCCGAGTGATCTTGGATCAAAAATCCGGATTCGGATTTTCCCAAAGAAACGCACCCTAAGGACAGGCTTATGGTTAATGAAATTTCCATAAACATATATAGTTCGATATAGTCGACTCAGGCGGACAGGCAGTTATGGTCAATATTTAAATTCAGTAACATTAAACTGAAATTCAACATAAAAAATGATTTAACAGGTATAGTTACATGTACCTTTATCAGGGAAATGTCTTCTTTCTTTGTGTTTTTCAGGTACACAACTGTCGAAGTCTAAACGGCTGGCATGATGTTGATTCGAATCTCCTTTGAACACGGAACTTGTAAATGCATTTGGGTTATGTTTTCTGTTTGCTCGCAGCCAGTCTTGCTTGGAATTTAGTTCCACAGTGCACCAAGATTCCACATTCATGGCAATGAATGAACTGCTGCAAAGTTTTGGAAAGAACCTCCGAAAATACCTCTAATATGACTTCTGGTTACACAGTGAAACTCGATTGCTATGGAGACGACGCTAGTGCCAGTAAGCTTTCTCTGTGATCTTCTGTGATGGAATGCGCAAGCAGACTTGCGGCCTGGTTACTAAATCTCAGGCCAGGCTGCATAGGACACACGAGGAAAGTTGAAAATGACAGTAAACTTGAGTGAAAAACTTGAAGAAAACTCAACATCTTGAGTAATTGTACGCATCATTTGGGTTCGACGAGCACCACATAGAAGCTTTTAACTTCAAAAAGAATATGTATGGAATTTATAAGCAGACCCACCCTCCAACTGGGGTTGAACACAGTGTACACTGTCACTTCTTTTCATCACTGGAAAGCAATCTCGTCGTTGCAGGAACATCACAACTTCGTATTTACAAGTTTTACGCCCAAGAAGAGGTAGAATTTACACGATTATATTCGTAAGGTTAACAATTGTTGCAAAAATTTAGTCCTCTTTGACTGAACGTTGAAGTAAGAGTAATTAAAGTCAGCTTTTTTAGGCAAGGTATCTTAATTAATTCGAAAACATTATTAGCACTAGCATATCTTCTGCATTAAACAGCTGCACTCCTGCTACCTGGAGAAAGACATCAACAATACGTAGTCAAAGTCACACAACTTGAATTGAGGTCTTTTTAACGGCATTTAAAAGTACAATTGTAGAACATAAATATGCAACAGATTACTTACAAGAACTTCACAAGAAAGAGCAGAAATTATAGACAGCTACAGTAAATAATAAAACTGTTAATGCGTGTGGGGTAAAAAGTAACAAAGTTAACAACAGCTGATGTAAGACACTCGTTGAAAACTAACACATATACTGTGGCTGCAGAATCAATTTGTGAAGATAAAATCTTGGCGAAACATTTCAGTGTGTTGCAATATATTATGATTGAATGTCTGAGTAGTTGATGTCTCCCTTCACCTATTCTGAAGTGAGAATTGCTAAACAGCTGTTTTGAGGTCAATATGTAAGCTTATTGCTAACATCTGAAAGTGTTAACTGCTATTAAAACTCTATAGCATGAACCAAAATTGATTTTCGTGAGTTTTAATTTTTACATAAGTACATGTATTCTGTCTCATTTAAATTAGTGCCTAATTTTGTTTTGTCTCATAGCAAAACACAGTTGGATCAGCATCTTCAGACAAGATGACAGGTTTGTGTCATTATTAATGTTGGTCAACAGTTTAAAGCCAAGCCTCAGATTGGCAGATACCATGTTAAACTGAGATATAAGTTCATAGCAAGGTAACAGACAAAAAGTTAAAGGTTGATTGTGTTTGAAATCTTTTTCATTCAGACAGTACCATCAAGAGAAGGAAGCTAGAGCTACTGGGCCAGTACTCTTTGTTTGGGAACATAGAGTGTCTCCAGGCAGTAAGGCTAGCTGGAAACTCAAGAGACTCACTCTTAATGAGCTTTAAAGATGCAAAGGTACATTATCCAAACAATGTTACTGTGTTGTTCTGATCTAGGGAGTTGGTGGATGGGCACTGGGAGCTTTACTGCTTATTGTAGGACTGTGGGCACTCTTATTTAATTGATCAGTTTTTTTTTGTTTATAGTTTCTTAATGGTGAAGATGTCATATGATAAATTGGTTTACTGGTCAACAAAGTTTGTTTCTTAATCAAGAATATCCCATCATGAATGAATTGTCAAAAAAAGCTTTTGACAATATCCTTGCAATATGCTTTTGGCTTGATTGTCCTTGTCACTGATTGCTTATTGTTTATCCTTCTTCATGAATACTTGCACTATTGAAATTCATATAAATGCCTTCTTAGCTTGCTATTGTTGATTATGATCCTGGTACCCATGACCTGAAGACCAGAAGTTTGCATTTCTTTGAAGATGACAAGATAAAGGTTTGTATCAATGTTTGAGTGAAATCCACTTACCTTATGTATTCAAATAATAGTGGACCCTTAATTAATCACCCTGCTGGAATAATTGCCCCCAACCCTCCCCCTCACCTTCTTTGAATATGAAAAATTCCAACCCCTTTTATCACCCCACTTGAACAGACATTGGAACAGACAAAGGAGAGTGATGCAGAACTGGACTGTAATGTGCAGTTCCAGAAAATATCCATACCCTCCCCCCCACAGAAGGTCAATGGAAATTCCGAAGGGGAGGGGGGCTAATAGATGGAAATTCCCGAGGGGTTGGGGGGTGAAGAATGAAGAATTTCTCCAGAGGGTAAAAATCATAAGCGAGGCGCAAAGTTGGCTGACAAGAATTTTCAGTTGCCACTGCGGAAAAATAATTATAATCGAGCTCAAAAGTGGCGCAAACGATGAATCATTCTGAAAAAGTCATTTTAGCAGAAGTGTCGTCTGGTGTATCCTTTTGATAAGCGAAAGTAGATTGTGACCTGACAGGTATTTTTCTTTCTCGAATTCGCGGCGCGATCAATCAGCCTTGTATCATGCCGTGCATGGCTGTGACTTCCAATCGTTTAAAGTTCGAGTTTTGAAATAAATAAAAGCCCCTTTTACTCGTATTGTAGCACCAAATGAGGAGATTAAAAGGGTTCTAAACAAAGCAACTATTTTGATGTGTTTTTGATGGGCCTTTTCATAGTTCCACAGGCTAGTTTGCAGTTGAAATCTATATCTGACCCAACGAAAAGTACAATGGGCGTGCTGTCAGCGCTGTCGTGTTCGATGAATTTATTTCCCACGGAAAATTATTTTACTGCGGCCCCAAAACATGTAATTTCTTCAATGCATTCTTTCAAAAAAGATTTCTGGAGGAAATGGAAAAGATTTTGCCGAGATATTTCCATCCAGTTAATATTGACAAACATTGCGGTTGAAATTTGATCCTTTGGCACTAAACGCAAACTTTCCCGATGTATGCAAATTTTGCTCAAGATAATTTGAACAGCAAAGTTTATTTGATAAAAACCTGACATAAAACATTGAAAACACAAACTTCTTTTCTTACTCGAATTCATTTCATTTATGAACTCAGTAAAGAGATAAGTATTAAGTGCCGAGACGTGAATCCACGGACTAATTAATTTTGAATTTTTGAAAGGAGAACCTTTTGAAAATGTTTACAAATTGAAGGCGGCTTTCAATTCTTGTGCATGCAGCCAGTTTTTGACTGGTTTTCAAAGTTCTTCAAATTCTTTTGTCTTGTTTAAGCGAAATAAACTTGTTATCCCTTGTTTTGTTGTTCTCTAAAAATGTCCTTGCTTGCTGAAAATGTTGGGAAAATAATAAGTGCCCACCCTCATGGGCCCAAAATTAAATACCGGTAAGGCCCAGGGTGGTTAATCGAATTAATACGGTATTCAGAAGCTTTGCTTAAAACTATCAAAAACCGTGGGTATCTTGTCAAAAGCGAGACATTTTGTCAATAACTATATTCTTTTCCTGCTTTACCACTTCCTTATTTATCCTTTCCTCACTTATGGTGTCCATGTTCGGGGTTTAAAATTTCTTTAATTTCTGACACCATTATTTGTTATTGAAAAAAATAATAGAAAAATATCTATTTCTGAACCTAAATCCCATTCTGAACCTCTTTAAATCTCTCAACCTACTTGACCTCAATGACATTGTTACATGTTAATCACAGGTACTCTCTTTTGTTTGTCAACGGTCATGTAGACCATTGAATAGACCAGTGTTTCAGTGAATATTTCAGATTTACCTCCTCTGGTCATCTCTATTCAACATGCCAATCATAAGATTGAAATCTTTTTGTAGCTTCAGTTAATACCACCCAATACAGTTTACACTCCCTAGAAAATTTACTCGCCCTCGCCTTTGGAATTCCTTGCCTACATTTTATAATGTATTAATATTTGTATATGTTTATTACTAATCTGTATCCTCTGTAAAGTTGAGTTGAGTTGAAAAAATTATCTGATTATCTGATCCTATAATGTCATTGACTGTTTGTGTGGATGCTCAGTAAATTAAATTTTACTGTTGCACTTAAGGGTAAATTGTTCATTTAACTCAGTATAGGTGTAAACAATAAGAAATTTAGCTAGTTGCTATTGATTGTCTTGTGTGTGTTGCTATTTAGTTTTAGTAAACTTATGTAGTGAGCCATGAATTTAGGCTTTGTGATGATCAAGCTACTTCAACTGATTACTTTGTTTGAGTTTGCCATTTGTCAGGCCCACATTTTACCAGCATTGAGATAATGGACAATAAAATTGGTAGCTTTCCTATAAACCTTATTCCAAAATGGCTATCATTTTAATATTCTCTTGTTGGTATTCAAATTAGCCCTTCTTACCTCGTTCTTAAGCTCAAATATCAAAAGAATATCTTATCTTGAACGAGGCAAGAAGGGCTAATTTGAATGCAAACAAAAGAATATTAAAATAGAAGCCATTTTGGAATAAGGTCTATGTGTGAAACCAAAGTTCTTTAGCACAAAATCTTCCATCATGTCACAAAATGCCAGCAATATTTTTGTTTCCCATCCAGACTAAGTACCAGTGTGTGTACTGTCCAAAATACATGTAGGGTATTTGACAGCCCAAACCAAAGAAGGTTGCACAGGAGTCCCATGAAACCGCAAAACACTGACAGATTAGGATGCATTTTTGTAATGTCAAATTCGATAAAAAGTTTTGTTGTTGTTGTTGTTCATCAGCTTAGAAAAGTGCCCTTGAATTTCACGAAGATGTGAATTTCTTTAATTTTATTGTTAACAGCAAATGGTTACAATAATTATTATATTATACAACTTTATAGCTTTTTTATCAATAATTATTAAGTAAACATAGGGACAACAGTGTGTGATGATTTGTCTGTCATGCTACAGGGAAATAATCAGGAATATTTTCGACCTCCTATGGTGCGTGTGGATCCTGAACGGCGCTGTTCTGTTATGTTGATTTATGGCACTCATCTTGTGGTCCTGCCATTCAGACAAGAAGGTGTGTTGGATGAACAGGATATGGCATTTACTGCAAGGTAGTGGTTGATAATGTTTCTTTAATATTGATTTGTCTAAAATATACAAGGTTATATACTGAGATCAAATGCTTTTATCATCCTTAGTCTATACTTGGATAAAATATAAAACTTTGTTGTGTTGATTGTTGGTTTTGCCAGATCAGAGTAGGATTGTTTATGCTTGATCACTCTATGTTAAACTACTGTAAATAAGTACTGTAAGCAAACTTACCTGACGAGTTTCAATCAACATTTTAGTTTTTAATACTGACAGTTATACATTTGTTTGGTTACTGTACCTTTCAATTAAACTCTGAGCTTCAAAACTTACTAACGATTTGTGTGTTTTACTGCTGTAAATCAATAGTTATGGTGACAACCAACTGATTGCAAAAATATAGAAACCCATGACTTCTATCCAAATCTGCCAATCACAGTGTTTGAAAGTGACTTTTTGACCCTGCTTAGCCAAACGACTTTTGTTTTCAAAGAGGTCAACTGCACAAATCAACAGCTGCAGTGATTATTGTAGTGGTCAGTGAATCTTGAACTGCAGAGTCTGCTTGTTATTGAAGGGTTCAGTAAACTAATTAAAAATGTAAGAAATCTCCGTATGAAAAAGTATACACATGTAACCTAGTTTAATGGCCTTAGCTCCTACGAGTCTCCTGTGGCTTTGTGGTAGAGCATCCAAACTACAAATTGGACGGTCTTAGGTCGGCCTCCTAATGGGAGGACTCGGATTTCCTTTTTCTAAGTGTATCAGTGCCACTCATTGAAAAATACATCTTTCTAAAAAAAAGGTATACCTGAATTTATGAAAACATATTGTAGCCCCGAGAAATTGGACTCGTCTTGAGACTTTCTAGGCTGAAGGAATATGCTAGCCATTGACAAGGCTTCAGTTACGGCTCATCACAAGAAGACAAGGTCAGAGAATACTTTGGAGGAAAAAAAAGGGGGCTTTTTTTTGCACAGGATTTGTGAATTAGATTTTTCATTGTTTATGTTCATGTGTTATGAAGTGTTGTTAGAAATGTTTCATCTACAGACTATTGTTAAAAGTTTGTTTACTTGAAACATTGATTCACTTCAGTGTCCCTGTTGTTTGTTTGTTTTGCTTGTAGTGGAGATCGTTCACCTCTGTTGCCAAGCTACACAGTGAACTTGAAAGATATTCACGATAAACTGTGTAACATAATAGATGTTCAGTTTCTTCATGGTTACTATGAGCCAACACTGCTGCTGCTCTATGAACCATTGCAAACCTGGCCTGGGTGAGTTATATAGAGTTTATTTTTTATTTGGTCACCATCTTATGGAATATTGTAACTGTGTCATTTCTCTTTGGTGTGATGCATAAAATATTCTGCAACATAAGGTTACTAACAGCCCCTCAATTTAGCATTTTGATGAACAACTCATTACTGTGTAATATGACTTCCTTAACAATGATTGTGTTCCTATCTACACTTTATCTACCTATCTACCTACCCATCTGCCTACCCCCAACTATCCATCCACACAATCCCACTTTTTAATACTGGAGCTATTTATAGTTTGTACTTTCTCATGTACTGTTCCAAATTTTTTCTGTTTTTTTTTTCAGTCGTTTAGCCATGCGCCATGACACTTGTGCCTTGATAGCTGTTTCTTTGAACTTGTCTCAGCGAACTCACCCAGTTGTTTGGTCATTGAATAATCTGCCATTTGATTGTAGTCAAGTTCTTGCTGTCCCCAAACCAATAGGTGAGTTTGAATAAAACTTGAGACTTCAAAACCTTGCAAATAAATTGATCACTAATAAAAATGGCTGAAACAATTTTTAAATCGAAAGGACCAAAACAATCAAAATGATCAAAATGATGAACAACAATTTCATTGGTATATTAATGGCATCATACAACATTTAGTGGTACATGGATTGAGAATCCAATTCAAACCTTAATGGGTTTTCAATATATTAACAACTCGGCAACATTGTTTTGAATAATTTTATCAATAGTAACAGAAGTACTAAGGTGTCAAAAAGGTGACATTTAGCTGCAGGGAATTCCATGCTTTGTTTTACATCAAACAGAAGGGAAGGGAAGGGAAGGGACAAGTATTGGAGCTCTTTCTTTTACTTTTTGCCCTTATCTCAATCATCCAGCTGTTGAAATAAGTTGTTTATATCTAAAATCATTGTCTTTGTTTTGTTGGACAGGTGGAGTTTTGGTTTGTGCTACAAACGCTCTGTTGTACCTGAATCAAAGTGTTCCTCCTTATGGCGTCTCATTAAACAGTATTGCTGATCACAGTACAGACTTCCCTCTACGTAAGAGGACAATGTTCATACTTATAAACTTTTGAATGTATAAAGTAAGACTAGCAATTTGACTAAAACATTTAGTCTAACTTTAAACACTCAACGGAGCTGTGACTTACAGTGGTAATAAAATTATTGTAGTTACACAAATATTTAGTTATGGAGCAAATGTTTTGTATTCCACAGGATCCCAGGAAGGTGTGGTGATCACCCTAGATGGAGCACAGGCTACCTTCATATCATCAAACAAACTTGTCTTCTCACTCAAGGGAGGGGAAATGTGAGATGTTAATATGTCTGTACTCTAACCTGTATCAAGTGATTCAACTCTTTTCTTCCAATCATTTTTCTGGTTATGGTAGAAGTTAGGAGAAGTGTTCTTTAGTGTGAAAGAAAATTGAATTATTTAATTATTAAATAATTCAATTTTCTTTCACACTAAACTCATCACCAATAGATGAGCTTGGGAACAGGTGCCTAAAAGGTGGTGGAGCCGAGCTGAACTTTTGGCAGCAAGGAGGTAACCATGGCAACCCTACAGCTAACTGCATCCATGCTATTGCAAACAGCAAATGACCTTTGGACGAACAAAGCGACAAAGCAACTGCATGAAAGTGTCACAGAATGCCCCTGCAAAAAGTCTCGGGCCGCCCGTGTCTAACGCACAGGAAGACTACTGACCGACGTTGTTTCGAGCTTAACTTAGCCTAAATTTCATTTAGCCACATTTATTATTCCTAATTTTGAGTTTTGTCCAATACTCACCACTTGTTCTGTTGGAGTCATGAAAGGACAGATTCAACTAGTGAGACTTATACAACTCGTAAAAAAATAATTATTGTTTCTGTTGGTTTGATAATTTGGTGAAGTAGGTACTTTTCAGTGGAATAAGATGAAGTTGATTTTTATATTTCACAGGGATTACATCTCATAATAGGGACCAAGAATTTTTGTGCACCTTTAAAATGGGGTCTTGTCAAGTCGTATGATTCATAGCACAAATTTTACAAGTCGCTCCCTGGTGAAATTGTATCTCATTATAGACACTTACAGTTTTGTTGTGATGCAGCTGTGAGGAGGGGGCCCTTTTAACTCACACGACTCATGCCATGCAACTGGTGAAAGTGTATCTCTTATTACAGACGCAGTGCTGTGGTGCAGTTGTAAGAAGGGGGCCTTTTCAACTGGTACAAGTTGTACAACTTATGAAATTGCATCTCATTACAGACATTACAGCTAAGTTGTGGTATAGCTGTGAGAAGGGGGCTTTTCAACTGGTACAAGTTGTACAACTTATGGAATTGCATATCATTACAGATATTACAGCTATGTTTTGGGGCCTTTTCAACTGGTACAAGTTGTACAACTTATGGAATTGCATATCATTGTACAACTTATGGAATTGCATGTATCATTACAGCTATGTTGTGGTATAGTTGTGAGGAGAGGGCCTTTTCAACTTGTACAAGTTGTACAACTTATGGAATTGCATATCATTTCAGACATTACAGCTATGTTGTGGTATAGTTGTGAGGAGGGGGCCTTTTCAACTTGTACAAGTTGTACCACTGGTGCAATTGCATCTCATTATAGACATCATTGTAGGCCTTTCTAGTTCTGTTGTTGGGAGCAGTGATTAGGAGGTTTTGTCAGGCTATTGAATTGTGAAACTAGTGAATTTACTGGATATTATAGCATCTTACAGTTGAAATGCGATTCCTTGACAAGCCATTGGATTTGTATGATTGGGACTACGTTTGTGTACAAATTTTGAGAGTGCATCTGCATAATGAAAATACAGTAACAGAGAGCAATTAACATTGTTTTTATTGGTTGATAGAAGATGTATTGTTGGCTTGTTTTCTCTTGTTATTTACTGCTGCTCCCTTCTTTACCAATGGCATGTTTATTTGCATTTGTTACTTTGGCTGGTGTGCTTTTAGAACCAGCCACACTTCAATGTATCATTTGCTTGATTCTTCTTCTGTATCTATTGTTTCCTTGTTTTCTTTTGCTGTTTATTTCCATTCCATACTTCAGCAATGACATGTTTATTTATGTTTGTTACTTCTGCTTGTGTGTTCAAAAACAACTTATACACAGATGTATTGGTGGCTTGTTTTCTCTTATTTCTTTCAGTTCCCTACTTTAGCAATGGCATATTTTTTGAGTTTGCTAGTTTCCTACAATGTTTTTGTCCATTCTGTACTTCGCCTGCTGTGATTTTTTGAATGAGCTATAAGTCATTTGCCTAGAACCCTGGCTTAATAAGATGCAGTTGACTAAGCTAGGACCCCTTCTTAAATGAGATACAATTGACCAGGCCAGGACCCTTCTTTAATGAGATGCAGTTGACCAGGCCAGGACCTTACTTGAATGAGATGCAGTTGACTAGGCCAGGACCCTTCTTTGATGAGATGCAGTTAACTAAGCCAGGACCCTTCTTTAATGAGATGCAATTGACTGAGCCAGGACCCTTCTTTAATGCGATGCAATTGACTGAGCCAGGACCCTTCTTTAATGAGATGCAGTTGACTGAGCCAGAACCCTTCTTTAATGAGATGCGGTTGACCAGGCTAGAACCCTTCTTTAATGAGATACAGTTAACTAAGCCAGGACCCTTCTTTAATGAGATGCAGTTGACCAGGCCAGAACCGTTCTTTAATGAGATGCAGTTGACTGAGCCAGGACCCTTCTTTAATGAGATGCAGTTGACCAGGCCAGAACCGTTCTTTAAGGTGGCCGCATACAGTTTTTTAGTGTACAGATGTTGGAAGACGTTATTTGGAAACTATATATTTCTGGACACCCAAAATTGGTATGGTGTAAGACCAACTAAGAAAGAATGAATTTTCGTATGTCTTGTTGAGGTAAGTATCGTTTCCATGGCAACGCAGCAAACTATTAAACGTCCATAAATAGTAGGTTTCCTTTATTTTTAGAAAATCTACACATTAGATTTTTTCCATTTTTTGTTTCCAGAACAACTCACAAAACACTGACACAGTTGCACTATTTTCATGTAATTTTAACAGAGAGATCTCCTGTAAATATTGATTTTGCATTTTAATGTTTTGTAAAGATACCCTCTGTTAGATTTAGGTTTCTCTTTGTAGGTGAGTTACGCTTTTAGGGAACTATTTTCATGCCAAATTTCAGGGAATTCTAATGAGCGGTTCCTTAGAAAACAGTTCATTTCCACGAAAACAACCAGTCCCAATTTTTTGGTCAAATACGCATGCGTGGTTTTATTTGGGTTTCATGGCAAAGATGAAAAGCATGCGAAAGGTCTTGGTGAATGTTTTTTTTGCTCGGAAAGAAAAGAAAAAGAGTCCAGAAACGAGAAACTTAGTTATTTAGGATTAAAACTTAACTTTATTATCCATTTCATGTGAAATTGAGGGATCACTTTATCGACCGCCGTATTTGCGTACCACAACCCTAGTGCGCGCTTAATAGCATCACTTACAGAATCTGAAAAGCGCGCGCAAACTGTGTTCAGCCACCTTAATGAGATGCAGTTAACTAAGCCAGGACCCTTCTTTAATGAGATACAGTTGACTAAGCCAGAACCGTTCTTTAATGAGATGCAGTTGACTGAGCCAGAACCCTTCTTTAATGAGATACAGTTGACTGAGCCAGAACCCTTCTTTAATGAGATGCAGTTGACTAAGCCAGGACCCTTCTTTGATGAGGAGCAGTTGACTAAGCCAGGACCCTTCTTTAATGAGATGCAGTTGACCAGGCCAGGACCTTCTTTAATGAGATGCAGTTGACTAGTCTAGGACCCTTCTTTAATAAGATGCAGTTGACCAGGGCAGGACCCCTCTTTAATGAGAGGCAGTTGACTTAGCCAGGACCCTTCTTTAATGAGATGCAGTTGACCAGTCCAGGAGTCTTCTTTAATGTGATGTATTCTCACCAGTTGTACAAATCATCTTTGGCCATTTCATTAATGAGATGTCAACCCGGTACTTGAACCAAAATAAATGTCATGTTATTTTCACAAAAATATGTATCACACTAACCACTTGCATTAGTTGTATGACTTGTAATAGTTGTACCAATTAAATCTGCCCTTTCCAGGTTGAACAAGTGGTGAGTATTTGGACATGACTGCTAATTTCAAGTGACAAATAGTGCTTAGTGTTAGTGGTAAATTTATTATCTTATGTAGGATTGTCAGCCAAGTTTCAGAGCAGTGGCCAGTCTATGTTAATATGTTTATGTTGTTTGTTTATCAGTTATGTTGTCACGCTAGTGGCTGATGGAGTGAGAAGTGTGCGGAATTTTAATTTTGACAAAGCTGCCGCAAGTGTTCTCACTTCATGTGTAAGTTTCCAAAGCATGTAGCATAAATAGCACAAGACATCATTTTTATTTCTTTAACTAGCTCTGGGGTATTAATTTTATTGAAACCTTAGATATGTCTGACATTAACCACAACATTGAAGAAAAACTATTCAGGCAGCAATTCTTTATCAACAAATTCACAACATCTTGTATTTAATTCTCCTACAAAGTCCCTCGTTGTTTCAGTCTCACATGAAAAAGTGCTTGTGCTTACCTTCAAAAGATCCTTAGAAATGTTATCCTAGTTAACTAGCAATAATTAATCAAAGTTTATAGGAGTGCATTCAACACCTTAGATTTTACACATTTGGCTAATATTATCGTGCACCCTTTCATGTTTGTTTCAATTTGAATGTTTATTTTTTTATTTTTTTTATTTTTATCTGGCTTTTCTGCGAAAAACTAGCATCTTTACAGAATATTCAAGTTTTCTTTCCAAATTAAGAAGTAAACTGCATTGTAAGGGCATCCGAGTTCATTGTAATTGGGAAAATGTTTCATCCAATTTCTTTGGAACTAAAGACCAAATGGAGGTAAATGTATTCTAATTTTGAGTATAATGGAACAAGGGGCAACACAATAGCAAGGAGTACTTTCCCTTATTCCACTGTAGCCCCGCATTGTGAGATTGTACAGCCTGCTTTTCTCGTCATGCCTTTCCTCTTTATGAGTTATCATTTAACATTGTAATTTTTGGTATAGCTTATTATCATTAGTTTGTTGTATAGGCCAGTATATATACTATTTTGGTCTTCTACCCTAAAGGAATTTTTCCTAAATGTTGCAAAACTTTTGTGACCATAAAGCTGTAAAAATTTTGAATGAAGTGAGATAATTTGCACATTGAAAAACATTTGATCTCTGTTTCAAATGTATGTCTATTTTGTTTTTGGATTACAGGTGTTAAAGTTCAGCAATAATACCTGGTATAAGCCGCAAACTGCTTTCATTTGGTGACCTTACAGGAATGTCGTGAACGTCAAAACATGCTGGCTTATGAGACAGCACATGTCAACCAACTAAAAACCTGGCACAGAGATAGCAAGACATGATTAGAACTGCATTCTCCTAAGTCGCATGTAATAAGCTTAGTGATGTGCAAAGTAATTGGCCAAATAATTTATTTTAACATTTTTAATGCCAGTGATTCTGATTGCAGGATATTATGAATCACATCATGTGAAAGAGTTGGTTGTGGTATGGAAGCTACATGTGTAGCGAACTTAGTAAGCAAGAAATGTTTGATTGTTTTAAATGTTTATTTTAGGTTTGTGAATGTGGTGACGGGTATCTGTTCCTTGGATCTCGCCTTGGCAACTCATTACTTGTGAAGTACACAGAAAAAGCTCAGGATGTAGGTACGTTTATCAGACAACCTGTTGCAGGTCGCATCTGATTTTGCTCAAACCATTATCAGCCTAGTTTGAATCAGTGATCTGCATTCAACCTTGGTAAATTATGTCCTCAACCTAGTTTAAATCATGGCGCAGAGAATAAACTCTTTAATGTGAACTCAACAACAACAACAACATTTTATTGAAACTCATGAAATCCTACTAAGCATTAGCCCTAGTAAGAAAATAGGAGACCAAAGCAAAGAAGAAATCTTTGACCTCAGCATTAATCAAACCCATGACCTGTGGATTTGATAGCCAGTTGCTCTGCTGTCTGAGTAACAGGGCTAGATGGGAGCAAGTTGTGCAGGGCTTGAGATTAACGTTGTAGCTCACTAGCCCATTGGCTAGTTACAGGTCTGATTTTACTAGCCAAAACAACATTTTCACTAGCCACAGTCTCACTACTTTGTTTTACAGTGCCGAATCAAAATTTTCCTTGCAAAAAAATGAAATAAATGTGATCGGCGCATCACAGAAAGTTTCAAGAAAAATATTGCCAATAAAGGAAGAGCATTTTACCGTTTGAATCAGCGAATTCTGCCAGAGAGACCCGGAGATATGTTTTTTTTTTTCAGTCCTTGCCGTGACGCTACAAAGACAATAACATTTCACAATGGACTCACGCCGAAGCGTGCTGAAAAACCAAAACTTTTCCTTGCAGAAGAATCAAATAAATGTGATCGGCGCATCACAGAAACTTTGAAGGAAAATCTTGTCTATGAAAGGAGAGCATTTTACTGTTTAAATCAGCGAATTCTGCCTAAGAGAACCGGAGATATCCTTTTTTGATAATATAATGCAAATTCATCATGCTGCACCGACCACCGCTAACGATATGTAAACATCAACGAAAGATACATGTTACAATATTTATGATCATGCTTGTTTAGACTGTTTAGCTCTGTTTCCACAGGTAGTGTAGACAAGCGAGCTAAAAATTATTTTCTTACCGGATACATTTTCGTTAAAGAAAAATTAATCATCTGGTTGTCAAATCATCGCTTGTAAAGCAGTAAGTTTCGAAATACGACAGCTGCCGTTCTTGACGTTTGAGCTTGTTCTGCCAGTAGCGACAAAGCGAACGCGAAGTTTGTTGTTAACGCTCGTCCAGCAAGTAATATTAATTCGATAAACTATTTCTCTTTTCTCGAAGAATCAAATTGACAAAAAAAAAGCATGTCGGTAATAAAGTTTTTTATCGTTGAGTTTCCGAAGCGAGCAAGCTTCGAAATACGACACCTTGTATTCGAGTTTGTCAAAGCGAGGTTCGAAACGCGTTCTATTATAGTCCTATCGATCGTCATTATTTGAATTTCGTGCTTTGGGCTGTCGCTTTTACTCTACCGTTTCTTTTGTTGTGCAAGACAATGCGACATAAAGCAAAGGTATGGCAATGAATAACAAAGGCAGGACTTACGCGTATGACAACATACGCATACGCGTATTACTTGCGTATGGTATGCGTATGCGATGTTCGCCTATTTCTGAGCTGCACTGTACAAAAAGGGGAGGGAAGGAGTTCAGACATTTTTTTATTGGATACATGGGTAATGTTATTATTAAGAAAAATCTCCCACACATGTGAAGATTTTTTCCATTGTTAACAAATTGCATTATTTGTGATTAAAATTTAAAGTTGACCGTAACATGAAAAGGCCACAACTCTAGGCATACAGTTCAAAAAGCCTCCAAACGTATACATTTATTTTTGCTCTCTTGATTTGCTAATTGTTACGATTATGATTTTTTTCATGATCATTTTTAACATTTTATGATGTCATGGTGACATTAAAATGTTACCCTTACAATGCTAAATATGTTAATTGTTGTTAAATAATTGTCATCTTTGTTTTCTGTCCAGTACTCCAGTGCTTTGACAATTTTTTTAACTGTCCAAAATGGCTAGTGAAAGCACACAACCTACAAGCCAAAACTGAATTCTTACCAGTCTGTGTCCAGTTGGGTCTGTTCTAAAGTCTCGAGCCCTGTTGTGGGTGGTAATGGTGGTAATAACAGTAACTGTGAATAAGAAAGGGCACCATTATTACTCATGACTTGTTCCTGGCCGGCCTCATAGCTCAGTCAGTAGAGAAATGGACGGTCAAATTGTGCATTTGATTCCTTCCGCGGTCAAAGACTTTTCACTTGTGCCATGAGGCCATAAGTCAAGTAATGGCATGTGTTCTAATTCTTTTTTGTGTCATGACCTTAATGCCCAAACTAACCTTAACCTGTACCTATTCTCCCTGATCCTAATCTTCTCCCACTTGATGCTGTATGTGGTCAGCCTATTGTTCGTTTAACCTAAATAAATAAATAAGATATTTTAACAGGGAGCCCACGTCACAAAATGTGGTTTTCAGTGAGGCCCTGCATTAATCTAACGTAAGAAATGAATTCTGGTTCAACCTGTCATAGGATCTTACCATCAACCCACCCACTTTTTCTCAGATTCCTGTTACCAGTTAAAGTTGAGTAGTTCTCTATTGTTTCTTTGTGTTCCTAGTAAGTCATTGTGATAGAACATTATTTATAAAATCAAAGGGATCTTTACATTTTGATAAGTTTTTGTGTTATGGTTTATGCCCCTTTTGATATTTTGTTTGGTACAGAGCCTGATCTATTCTCACCAGGGGTAAGTGCTGAACTTAATTTATGTTTAACAAAGTCTTTTGTCATTTATTGAGACCTGTAAATAATAATAAAATAATAATTATTTTTGTTGAGATCTTTGAAACCTTTTGAGGAGTATAATGTAAGAACGATTGCAGCTGAGGACATCCTTGAAGGAAAATTAACAATCAAGCGGCTATTGTAATACAAACTGCAAATTATTTGCAAGTTACTTCACTCTGAAGCTCAAGGCAAGGAGACCTGTTCCTTTCTGCCTGGGTTCATGGTTAATTTGTCTACTTCCACACACACACAAAATGTTGTTATTGGTTTACATGTATCTATGAATTGGGGTTTCATGAATAGTACTTTATTTGACCTAGACAAATAAATAATAACTAAATATTCATTTTTTTGTGATTTAACACCCCTGTGTATATTGCACATATTGACCAATTCTGCACTCTGGATTTATATGTTTAAAAGTCTTAAATTAAAACAGATATGCAGTACACACATTTAGTTGAATATAATTACCTAATACACATTTAAAAATTGAAATGAGGAAATAGAAAAATAAGAAAAATATCAATTATAATGATTTCTTGAAACATAAGCAAGCGAAAATTAAAGTTAATAGCCGAGGTCATCGTGACACCATTCTCATTTATCCACTTTGCCTTGAGAATGGTGTCACAATGACGCCGAAACATGAGCTATAAACTTTAATTTCCGCTTGTTTATGTTTCAAGAAAAATATCACATCTCTATGTTCTTGCAATGTGTAGTAAGTAGATGTTTAATATGTCTGATACAGATGGACCCACCTCAGGCTAAGAGAAGAAGACTGGATACAGACTATACCTATGCATTAGGTCAGCATATAATTGCGTATCCCAAATCTTCAACATTTTATACTGTTAAGCATTTTCTTATCATCAAATTGCTGGATAAATGGGGAATTTTTATTCCTGCAGTGTTGTTAGAGATACAACAAAGTTCCTTGATTTGTTTTTTACAAAAGAATGTTTCTTTATATTTGAATGTATGATTATTATTGGCATGCTGTTTCAAAACATTGCAGGTCATACTCATCTTATGGGACAGTTTTTTGACCACCCCCCCCCCCCCCCTTGCTAAGCTACAACACAATTATTTCATTTTCTTGTCAAACTGTCTCTTCTTACTTCATCTCTGTACTAAGGCCTCACCATGTGACAATGTTATCCCCATCGGTCCTTTTCTTCTGGGTATCCATCCTCTGATTGATTGGCTCTGAATTACATCGTTTTTCTACTGTATTTGAAAAGATGACCTTGATGAGTTGGAGGTTTATGGTAAAGAAGAACAGGCTGGAGTCAAGTTAACTTCTTATACCTTTGAAGTGAGTCTTTCCATCCATTGTATGACTTTCACAAGGCCTTGTGAATACAGTATTTGCCAAGTTACAGAATATCACAGTTAGCTTTATTGTTAAAGATGCTGTACTCAATAAAACAGTTACGGTACATTGAGAGTGCAACACAAGTGAATTGTCATATTTTACATGTAGTATATCAAATTGCATCATGCATATCTTGAATATGCAGGGGTTTTTTTTTTCATGTTTGGAGAAAGACTAATCTGTTACAAGATTCACCAGCTATCCGCTAGAGTTGTGTAAAGCAATGACTACAACACCTCAATGTGTTCATTGTACACTCAAGAAATGATACAGCGACATGAATGGTACAGTAATAATGGTGTGAACATCATTTAACTCTGTTGTGTTCTTCTGTCTGCTTATTTTTGCCAGGTTTGTGATAGCTTACTAAACATAGGACCTTGCACATGTGTTGATATGGGAGAACCTGCATTTCTGTCGGTAAGCTGCTCTTCATTTTATGCAGATACATGTATATTTCCATTAAAATCACAATACTCTAATTGGAGGTCAAAAATTTTATTTTTTTTGTTTCCCTGTTTTGTATTGTAAATTGATGCTGTGGTCTTATAGTTTACTTACTGAGAATATTAATGATTAATTTTTTAATGTAAATAATTTTTTAGTTAATGTTTGATTGATTAATTGATTGATTGATCGATGTTTTTGCTAACTTTTCTATTTTGGTCTTTCTTTACTCAACATGTTTTCATTGCTGTATGTAGGAAGAGGTATGTAGTAATTTCCATCATGCAGTTGTTAACCTGTTATACAGTCTACATCTACATGAGTTACCTGCAAAATCCTAGAAAGCAATGTTACCTGTAATTGTGATTTTCTGTTGTGCATACTAACACCATATAAATATTGTACTACCATAGAATTCCGAAAGTAATGGCCCCCTTTACTTTTGGATTTAGCAGGCCAATGGGGCCACTACTATCATATAGCTGTTACTTTCGGGTAGCTGTTTCTTTCAGATGGTTAAAAAATGTTTGTAATTTTTTAAAGGTCATTCCGTTTATGCATGTTTTTAGCTCTCAGCATGAACAAAGCAAACTGTAACAAAAAAGGTCCCAAATGATTGTACTGTATGGTTGACTCTGCTGACACATACAGCTTTTGACTGATATTTTACAGTAATATTCAGTTAAGTTTCAATCAAATCACAAATGATTCTGCACATGGTTTACTGTCCTACATTCAGGCTGTTTCATCCGCATTACCCTTGAGAGTGGCGAGTTTCTCTTCAGTGACTTCTTTAAATTTAGAAGGCTGTTCTACGTTGTCTAATGCAATGTTGATACAAATTGAATGGTAATTATGATCAAGGGCACAAGTTTATCAATTGGTGATTTTCACTGTAAGAAAGAGGTCTGTTCCAGTTACTTTAATCACATACATTGTTAGTCGATTGAAATGGACACAATTTATTTGTAGGATGATTACATTGAATCATAGAGGTAAAGAGTACTACTTGAAACGTTACATTAAATACACTATGGTATTTTGTTATAATAATAAAAATAATAATAATAATAATAATAATAATAATAATAATAATAATAATAATAATAATAATAATAACAACCGTTTATTCACAAATCCACAGGAAATTGAAAAGGGGATGAAAGAGGTTATCCCTTTCCAGTTTATCTCCTGATAATAAAATAAATTAAAACATCAGTTATTTACAACTGTTTAAAATACTCAGCATAAAATATCTAACACAACACACAATAGAAGAACTTAGTGTTCACTAGAAAAATTTGCAAGATGGCATCAGGATCTCAGTCTGTTCTTAAAAGTGTTCAAATTTTCTGCCTCAGCAATTTCCTTTGGCAGATTATTCCACCTATCGATTATGTGTATAAAAAAGGAATGTTTAAAACTATTCAAAGTTGCAGATGCAAACTTAAGTTACTTTAAAATGGTGATTTGTTCTAAACGGCCTAAAAATCATGTGCAAACGTAAAAAATCCTGAGGGATCTAGTCCATTAAGTCTGTTTATTGTTTTATAACACTCGATAAGCAATGGAAATAATCTTCTTTGTTCAAGTGTTGGCCATTTAAATAAACACATTTGTGCGAATTGAATCACTTTGCAAGTTAAGTCACTGTGATGGATTCAGCTCTGTTTAATTTTGTAATGTTTCTCTTGTTGTTTTTTAATTTTATATGCCACAAGGAAATCTTAGTAACTGTTGACACGAGCAGAATAAGTCAAATTAAAACCTTCAAGGAGAACTCGTTCATCTTTGGACGCAAGAACAAACACTTTTCTAAAAGAAAATCTTAAAGCAAAACTTGGTGATGTGCATTACGCTCCAGTCTGTCACATGAGATCTGCTGGCGATTCCTGTACACAAATAAAGAGACCTGACGCTTTCACCGTGTTTTATTAAGAAAACTGCCCTTCTTTTCTCTGACGTCCAAGAGAAGCCGCTGGTCATGTTCTGTCTTGATTGACGGTCAACAAAGCTTATTACCAAAACTACTCTGCTCCTCGGTTTAGAGTTGTTTTGGTGACACTTCAGTTGTAAGTGGTGCCCTGTTTAGATCGTTGAAGAGTGTCATTTACGTCTACCGTTGTCCGGGTGCCTGGTCTAGAATAAAGACACTTGTAAATGTGCTTGTTAGTCTGCATTGAAGATAGTAACGTACTCAGTGATTGAACCTTCAAAACTTTTAGCATCCTTACAAATCAAACAGCAGTCACTCTATCAAACCAAGGTCTGAACTCAGCCGTCAGTGGGAATGTTGTTGTTGTTGTTGAGCTGTCATTTTTGAAGGGCTGTTACTTTTATGTGGGCCATTACTTTCTGAGTTCAATAGGAAAATGAAAAAATTATGTACAGTTACTTTTGGGAAGCCATAACTTTTGGAATTCTATGGCAGCAATAATCATATTATTATTAATAATATATCATTGTATAGTTTGCTGGTGGCAAGGAGTTGGATTTAGAACTTGTTTCATGTTCTGGATATGGAAAGAATGGAGCATTATCGGTTCTTCAGGTAATAAGCTTACATACATTACATTAATTACAGTACATTAATGTGCTTGATCACAGACTTCAAAATTACTTGACACTGTCAAGCTGTTAATTAGAGTTGATAGCTAGTAAATGCCTCAAGTCAGCCATTGTAACCTATCTTTGTCGTGTGATGTTTATGCCTTTTCCCTTGAATATTTATGAGTATTTGAATCATTCAATAGTGTTGGAACAAATTACAAATCTGTACCAAATGTATGATGAAAGCAAAGTAAAGTAATTACTCAGATTGTCAGTCGCAGCAGTGAAACATTAATAAACCAATGAGAAGCCAAAGCAAGTACATTGTACTGTATGTGAGAAAGGTACCAAGTGTGACAAAATGCATGCAAGTGAGGCTTTCAGAATTGGCTTAGAAAATTGCACAATCAGGTTATCTAATTTTCTCTGACAAACCATATGGGATAGTAAAGCCACACCAAAGCAAATGTGAATTACACTTTTTACTCTGTTGAAAATTAATCTTACTAATAAACCAATGGCAAGGCATTTAAGGTAAGCCTGTTCCATAATGGATTGCTGTTCCATATGCATTTGTCACTTCTCTTGTTGTCTGTGTTTGCATTAAACACAGCTTTGTTTAATGACAAATGAAAAGACATCCTGTTCTTTAGAAGCACTATGTTGTATAAATTGCACTTCTGGTGGAGCTGTACTAGTGTACATTGTATGTTTTCTTCTTCTGTTATTTGTTATTTATTATTGTTCTGTAGAGAAGTGTGAGGCCTCAAGTTGTGACAACATTTGAGCTGCCAGGATGTGTGGACATGTGGACCGTACTGTCAGGTGACCAGGTCAGCAAAACAGAAGCTGGAGAATTGATTAGTTTCAATCTATAATCTACAGCACTTCATCTCCAAGAATTCCAAATCAGTCGTCTTGTGACAGATGTCTGGTTTTGGCCTGGCGCATGCCAGCGGAGTACACAACCAAAAATTGAGCTTTATTTCACTTTTGTGAAATAATTCAAACTCAGATCAAATTGAGAATTGCCACAGACTTCGAGTTTTTAGACTTCTTCTGTTTGGAGGAATTTGTTGTCATTGAAAGGTTTTGTGATAAGAGAAAATAACTTCACAATGTTAAAAAAAATACTATTTTGAAAACTAAGCATAACATTTGCAAGTCTGATCGGCACATTTTTTAATTTCTCCGCTTTAAGTACCAGAAAACAAATTTTCTTTCTCCCTGAGTGAAAACAACTTATGACTTTTCATTATCTTGAAAACTGTGTCTTAGAATGAAAAAATAACTAAGTTGTAGTAATGAACAGCAAGGGGACTGATCATTTACCTTGATCATGAGCGACGAGGTCAACTTTTTTAGACCGTCTTTGCTGAATTTTTAGTCTTTGCTGAGAAGCAAATAAAAGACATTTCAAACGCCCATAAGTTAAGCTTCCATCCTAGGGTATTGTTTTTAAATCTGGAGAGCTTGTCCTTAAATTCCAAAATTGCAGTAGCTGAGTCATCTTAGAAAACATTTATCTTTTTCTACTTGTATAAATAATAAATTATGTCATAATTTAAAGACCTAAGACTTACACCATTTTAAATATCGGCATACATACAGTCCATAATTTTGTTTTCAATTTTGGTTGTAGTAAAACAACATGTATCGTGTTAGTAATAAATAAATTAATTATTAAATAAAATTTGTTTATCTCCCTTTTCCTTGGTGTTTTTGTGCCTGATCAGGGTGACAGCTGCCATCACTCTTTCCTGTTACTGAGTAGAGAGGATTCTAGCATGGTAGGTCAGGTGTTTCCTTAACAAAAGCAATTTTCAATTGTTTTTATAAATTACGTTTAACTAATTGATTTGTTTCATGTTGCACCAAAAAAGTTTTTTTTCAAAGAATACCATAAAGGCTTAATAATTAACAGGCCCGATTTATTCCCAGTATACTACTTGAAGATTTCTTTAAACCTTTTCTCCTGGTATGATTGAGCTAATTGAATAATTTAAGTCAGAAAGATAAGTGTGATATTGTTTTGGTGAATCTTATTACGCTACATGATGTCATGCCAGAAGTTGCATTTCACTTCATGTTATCAGTTAGTTTCTCTCTGCCATGGACAGGATTCAACCTTCCGAATGTTTTGACCAAGCAAAAAACAGATGTCTGGGGATGGGTGACCCACAGGGAAAGACAAACAAAACAGGCATTTCTTGAATCAGGAGTCACACTACTGCGTGACGGCCGCTTAAATTTTGGATTTGTAGGGAAAAGTAATATATGATTAAAAATTACTGTGGTTGTGAGTCATAATCACTAGACATAGCATTTAATGTTTTAATGTTTGTGTTTCAGGTGTTAAAAACAGAGCAGGAGATTATGGAACTTGATCATTCAGGATTCACATCACAGTACCCAACTGTGTTTGCTGGAAATCTTGGCAATGGAAAATATATTTTACAGGTTGTACTAGTTTTAAGGTTATTTCAAATTCTTTCCATGAACACAGTTGTCTATTTTTAGTAGCATACTAATATTGTTACATGGGGCAGATAGACCAGAAGGTCAGGATTTCCAAATCGGTGTTATGTTATGATATGTTGTGTTATGTTAAATTTTCCAAAAAATTTGTGACCAATTGAAATTGCTTCAAATTCTTTTTTCTAATGATGTGCCTTAAGTACTGGTAAGCTATGTTAAAACTAAACTTGCTTGGACAAATGATTAGAATGATTGATGATGTTTTTTGAGACAAAGAACGTGTAATATTGATTACATAATAAGTTATTATTATTGATCTCTCCCTGCATTTTAGTTGTTATCGCATGAAATCTGTGTTATCTCCAGCGCTGACTACTTAGTGGTCAGTTTAAACTTTTGTCTGACCTTGCATGCTTGAACCATCTTGCAGTTGTTCAGATTAAATCTGTAATTGGCAATGAAGAAATTTATTTCCTGACTTACAGTGTATATGCACAGTCAGCACCAATCCAACTTGACAAGTATCCATTTTTTGTCCTTATTCTCTAAAAAGTTGGTTGATTATTTGTAGGTTACTCCTCAAGGGATCCGGTTATTAGAAGGAGGTAAGAATCCAGTTACTTGATACAGTACATACTGTGTTATACCACAGTCTGCAATGTTGCTCCTACTTCTCTCATCTTAAATTACAGGATAGTATTCAAAGTAGAGAGATGATATAAGCAATTTTGCTATTTATAAGTTCAGTTGTGCTTCACAGTTCACTTTGAGTTGGGACAGAATGTTGCCATGTTGATTTTATCACCGTTAGCAGTAGTTTTCATTCCATTTGTGAATTCAAGCCAGCCTAACAATAGCTGAAATAGAACAGGCTCAACCCACAACATTGATTGATACTCTTTTGCAGGTGTCCCATATTTTTTTTTACAGAGGCCAATGGCTTCTCCTCTGAATTGAAACAAGTTATTTTATGTCTTGGTTGGTGATCCATCCAGAATTTAATTGTGTAGTCTGCTGCCCTATCAAGTAAGCTAACCATTGTTTCATCTCAATAGTCAAATGACAGACTGATCTGAGGATGTTTTGTTTCAGTGACTCAGTTGTATCATATTCCTCTGGATGCTGGCTTGTCATCTATTGTGTGGTGTTCACTCTGTGATCCTTATGCTGTGATGATGACCACAGATGGTTCACTTCTGTTGTTGGAGTTCGCAATTGAAGGTTCTGAACCAAAGGTGAAGATATCCAGACCACAAATAAACCAGGTGTGTTTTTCTTGGACATTGTGTTGTTGTTGTTGTTAATGGAGTACATTTTGTCAACAATAATTATTGTTGTGAGTTTACATGTAGATTAGCTGTAATGATGCTAATACTCTATTTAACTTCTGACTGCAGTTTTTGTTAGTTTGAAAGTGTTGTTGACAACACAACACTTGACTACTCATCTTTAATGGAAGGAGGGGCTGGTATCATTGCTTCTTAAAAGATGGCAATAATCTTATGGAAGAGAAATCAATGTATGCAGGATTAATATACTGACAGTGATTTGCCAGTGAAAGTCTAATCAAATCAGGCTAGTTAGCAACAACAGAGACTCCAGTGAAACCTGGGGGTGAAATAATCATCCTGCTGTTTGGGAAGTGAAATTTCCTGTGGCGAAAAAACTGGCTGGTTTGCTGGCAGGACTTGTTTTTTAGATAGGATTCTTATTGCAGTTTAAAAAGGTGCAGGTTACAAATTTTAAAATCAAAAGCTTATATCTTGCAGCAATGCAGGTAGCTTTCAAGGAAACAATTTTACAATTTATAAGAAAAACAAAACGTTATGGCTTTTGTTGTTGAAATAAACACATCACGAGGATTTCAAACAACAACAGCTTCTTTCATTGTCAATTTCCAGCAAATCCAATTGTTAGCTTTTTCAAAACTAGTTTATTTCTGAAAGAAATAGTTGTAAGTTATATTTTAGGTCTGGCACTGGTTGTTCAAAGAGTGAGTGTATTAGTTGGAGCACAACTTCCTTTGACATTTTTAAATCAAAGCTTAAAACATTTTTTATAAAAAAAAGTCCTATTTTTAATTTTTACACTTTACCCATCTACATAGGAAACAGTTTTATAATATTATTTCTATAACTTTAGTTTATGATTATAGTTTCCTAGTTTTATGGCCACCAATTTTTGACAGGGAGGTTTTTTTTTTGGAACATGGAAAATCTGTTGTTAAAATGTAAACAAATCACTTTTCTTACTGTAACTTTTATGTTTTTAGGTCACATTAGAGTTATTGCTTTTGATTACTTTTCCTTCAATTTTGGTGCTTTCATTAAGTTTTGGGAAATCCAGAAATCCAAGATGGCCACCATTTGGCAATTTCTACAAACTTCAAAGGAAACATGTACTATCTATCCTCCAAGTCTCATCATCATAGGTTTTATACTTGCAAATTTATGGAGGCAGTGGAATTTTAATTATATTCATTGACACTTCATTTACCCTTGCGGTTCCAATCAGTAACTTTACAAAACTGTTTTTACATTTACATTTACATTTACATTCAGTTTCGTCGGTAAGGTCGTTAGACATCACATCAACGTTACATTACTGTTTTACATGGAAGCCGAGCATTTAAAATAGAAACAGTAAAAAGACATTCTACAAACTGTATACATTTAAAGAAAAAAAAAAAAAGAAAAGAAAAAAAGAAATCGACTGCACACTGGTTTGATACATCTCCAAGCTGTACCATTCAGTGAAGCAGGGTTTGTGGTTTGTGACATTTGCTAAGTGAGCTTTGTGTTAATTTGCTTTCAGGGTAGCAAGGTGTGTGCCTGTTGTGCTTACAGAGATGTTAGTGGAATCTTTACAACAGAAAAAGTTGCACAGTCTAACAGTGAAGTGCATCCGCAGCCTACCACACCCACCACTCCCAAAACGTGAGCAGTACTGTCAAAAGTTATACCGTCAAACCTGTATAAGTGGATACCCTCAGGACCGTTGCTAGTGTCCGCTGAAAACAGGTTCCCTATAGAATTTGTCTTAAAAGGGTCATATTAATATTCTGCAGTATTGAAAGGCCTTGAAAGGGTCAAATGCCATTCCCGTGAACATACGATAACTCTAGAATACAGTATTTCCATGAACAGTGACAAGTACATGTGAACATTTTGCTTTATTAGAAGATGGAAAGCAGTATACAGTAACAGTATCTATATTGATCAGGCTGCCAAAAGAGATAGTATTTCCTGTTTGTTAAGTGTCAACAAAGATGTGACAGCTCTTGTTTGCAAAGGTAATGACCGATCTATTAAAATGTGGACAAAAAACATGCATCCTTTTAGCAGTTTCCGTTTAATACAGGTTTTTAACAATAGAAATGACCATAAAAGTCAAGTTAAAGGTTTCCATGTCTGCTTAACAGTGGTGTCCATTGAATACAGTGTATTTTTACGCGGGATGCCCTGAGGGGGCATACCGTGTCTAAAAACGGGTCGATTTTTTTTTTTCTTCCTCGTAGCCACAAATCGGTACATTAATTTATTCATTAAACTCTCCCCTCTCCTACTCAGGATGTATTGTTCTGATTGTCTTCAACAACAGCAGGCCAATCAAAATCCATTCTTGTCGCTTATATCGCGAGGGAGGGGACCCACTCACCCCTACCTGTGGAGCGTCAACGCATCATTTGATATATTTATTAAAGACGGATTAAATTGTCGCGCCATATTGTTAACATGTTCTGGACTCAAGTGTGCCGTTTTCAAACGGAAATTTCACCATTTTGAAGGGGTAAATCGAAAGAATAACTTCTAAGAAGCACCCGACATTTAAAACGGTGGAAATTGGTGAGTTCTTGGTGAAGGAATCGTGCTTTGTTTGACATTCTTAGACCACGACGCGAGACTAAAAAGAGGTCATTGAGAAGCTTACGTTATCGTAATGGAATTTCACAAATTTCCGCTGATAGTCTGAGTCGCGTAACACAAGGGAAACAACGTAACGTGATCGTCCTGACTCAAACTATTCCATTAGCAAGGACAGTTTTATCAATCGGCGAAGCATACAGTTGGAATAAATGAATCAGCCCCAGCGTCACGCGTAATGCCAGTATAGCAGGCATCTTGTTTTTACTGTTAATGTGGGGGAGGGGGTGGGGGTGGGGATGGGACTTGTGCTATTGTCCGCTTAATATGGGGTCTGCTTAATACAGGTTTGACTGTAGTAAAATGATTAGTTGAAGTGAACAATATGAAACTTGTATATTTTGAACTGCGGATGAAAGAATTGCAGCTGCTTAAGTGACATAAAAAGCTGTGATGGTCACTCATTTATCAATTAAGGCTAAGGTGGCCGAACACAGTTTTCCAGTATACAGGTGTTAGTAAACATTATTTGAAAACTACATACTTCTGAGTATCCGAAATTAGCATGGTCAAGATCAACTAAGAAGTAATCAATTTTAATACTTCTTGTTCAGCTAGGTGCCGTTGCCACTACAATGCAGCAAGCTATTTACCATCCACAAGTAATGGTTTTCCTTCATTTTTACAAAAAACAACGTGTTAGATTTTTTCCATTTTTTGTATCCAGAAAAACACAGAAAATACTGACATAGCAATTCTGCTTTCATGTAATTTTAACAGAGAGATCTCCTGTAAATGCTGGTTTTGTACTGTAATGTTTTTTGAAGATACCCTCTGTTAGAATTTTGTTTTTGTTTGTAGGCGAGTTACGCTTTTAGAGAACTACTGTTTTGTCAAATTTCACGAAATTCTAAGAAGCGGTTCCTTAGAAAACATTCAATTTTCATTAAAACAACCAGTCAAATTTTTTTGGTCAAATGCACATGCTTGGCTTTTAATTAGGTTTTTTCAGCAAAGATGAAAAGCATCCAAAAAGGCTTAGCTCTTCGTGAACTCACTTTCTCTGTTCGGTGATAAATGAAGAAAGGATTCACAAACGAGAAACTGAGTTATTTTAAGAGCAAAACTCACCTTTGTGATCCATTTGGTATAAAATTGAGGGATCGATAGTATTTGCTTACCACAACCCTAGCACGTGCTTAATAGCATCACTAACAGAATCTGTACAGCACGCACAAAACTGTGTTCGGCCATCTTAAGCTTAAAAAACCTTAAAATTGAGCATTTATAGATAATTTATTGAACTGTATTTGTGGAAATTTATGACTTCAAACATTTTAATGTGTTTACTAATGTTAATGTGTTGTTATATTCTGTTCAGCATGACCATTGATGATGAAGATGAGTTGCTGTATGGAGAATCTTCATTACCATTCACATCAGTTGAGGACACCCATGAAAAGCAGGATATGAATGTGTAGGTTGTTAGTATTACACACAAGCAAGTTTTCCTCAAGACAATCCTGCATTTGATTTGTCAAGTTTGTCTTTGTGAGTGCACAGCAGATTTTCTAGACTGGGGTGTTTTCATGAGAACTCTCCTCATTAAAAAAAGATTGCTGTTCCAGTTTTCTAACGAGTTTACAAAAACCTTGTTTACCTTTTGCTCAAGAACAAGTCAAATTGTCAAAAAAACTTGCAAAGAAAAACTTGCTGGTGTGGAACCAGCCCTTTGGTAATAACAATCATGATTACAGTTTACAGGAGTTTGCTACTACCGATAAATATAAATTCTTATTCTTCTCTTTGTTTATGGAGAAAGTTATTTTACAGTAGCTACAGCCAAGGTGTAAACAGTGAGGGTTCTGTACATTGTCACCCTTTAGAGTTAAAATTAATGGTTTTGTACCATTTTGTTAATCTACAATAACTACTGTTTGAGTGACTCTCAATTGGTACTTTTATGATTAGGTGCGTGGAAACCATGAGAGTAAACTTTGTTACTTGCCTGAATTGTTTTTTGGGGATTTAGTATCTTTAAGGCATTTCTTCCAATTTGAAACTTTCAAGGAGCATCCCAACAACTTTTATATGGCAGGCCTTTTATTCACCCACACTGTGCTACAGAGTGTATTTAAAACATGCATTTCACTCTTTTTGTGATAAACATAAAGAGTGGCCCAACTTAGAAACAGTTGATGATTCATTTCAATTTGAGCTTTTCACTTTTACAAGTTCACTTTTGGATCCAGATCCCCCTCAATAATATTTCCCGACTCAAGACATGTAATCTTCCGGCTGTTAGCTCTGGAATAATTATGCATGACACCTTGTGAATGCATTTCTGATGCACACAAGACTAAATGATAATAATTTTATGTTAGTGCTCTCATTTTGATTTCTATAATTTAGTGAAAAAAAAATTGATGTTTTCCATCAACATTATCAATTAATATTAGCATTATTGTAACATTCACTTAAGATCCTGTTATTGTTTCTTATGATCAAACTTACTCATTAATTTTTTCTATGCTTGGATCCTCCTGATAATACCTGAAAGTGGCAACTGCAATTGACTTTATTATTGAGACGTATAGCACAAGTCATGACCAGGAGCTTATCTGTTTGCTCTTGGCATGTTTCACAAAAATCGCATTGTTGCAACTTGGTAATGAGTTACCCAGGTCAGAAATGAAAATGAAAGAATTATTGGAATGCAAGAAATAAGCAATCTGTGGTATGACAACCATAAGGGTCACTGTCACATGTGTCATGTTTCAGTGTCGAGGAGTCACGTGAAGAGGTGGTGAAGCCAACATGGTGGTGTGTAGCTTGTCGTGATAATGGTGTCATGGAGATATACACACTGCCTAATTTCAAATTAGTTTTTTTGGTCAAGAATTTCAACATGGCTCCAAGAGTGCTAGTGGACAGCGGATCAGCTTCAGCTGCCAGGTTTGCAAACAATAATACTTAATGTTGCTTTTAAAGTGGTTACATCCTGATTAAGGTCCCAAAATTATTTGCTATTTTTGTTTCAAATGGGGTGTGACTTTATTGTGTATTAAGTTACCAGTATCTTACAGACTTGTTAATATTTCTCACTTTTTTTTTTTTTGAGGAATTGATTTTAACTTAAAACAAAGAGAGACCAAAGTACCCTAATTCACAACAGCATTCACCTCTGCAGTTAATAAGTTAATCTCCAATCTGTTAGTTATCAGCCAAGGATCTTGCTTCATTTTACTCAGAACAGTATGATGATCATGGGGAGTGACCTAAAATCCAAGAGGAGAGTCTATTGACATCCTTAATTTTCTCAAATTTACAAAAAAAATGTCTTCTTTGCAATTGGAATCTTAAAAAATGTAAAAATCTCGCAAACTTTTAAGGATCACAAATCATAAGTGATCAGTGATGGTTTTCTTTTTAGCTTTCAGTAATCTTCTTAATAAGGTTGCTAAGCTTTGGTTTCAAAATGATCTGGGCAAAAACAGTGGGTCTTTGCATTGCTTGATTGAGTCTTTGAATTCACCTCCCGTGAGCCACGGATAGACAACATAGATCAACAGGGCAACCAGTTGTTTGAATTTGGATTAACATAGCCACCAAAACACTTCAAAGGTAAAATTATTATATTGATTAACAATAATCATTTTATTGTTTAATATTATTTGCAGCACCATGACTGGTGGTATTGGTCAAGAGGATACTCTTCCTGTGAAGGAAGTGTTATTAACAGGCCTGGGACACAAGAACAAGAGGCCTGTACTTATTGCATTTGTAGAACAAGATCTTTTGGTTTATGAGGCTTTCACATTTACTGAATCCTCTCTGGAGGGTCACCTAAATCTCAGATTTAGGAAGGTTTGAATCATCAACCAGTGTAATAAAGTTTATTATATGTTATGTTTTATATCCATCTTTTTGCTTGGTACATTTTCTTTTGCCCAGAGTAAAGTTCTGTGTAATTATCTGAGGTTAATGTTTGTTTGGTAACTTGTGAAAAGACATTTAAAATATGGGTCTGCCATCATGTAACTTCCTTAACAAGCCTTGTTATACTCAGGTGTACACATTAAATTAATAGGGAGTAGTCAATAAGGGAAGTAAGGACAGTAAAGGAGGTAACAATCCTATGGACTAGCATCCTATTTGGATGGGTAGGGAAGGTGGGATTAATAACACTCCTTGTTACACAGCAAACCAGTATTACTAGTGAGCAATCTGGCTTATGAGGAATAGAATGTAATTGCTGTATTCTTGTTTAGATGCAGCACAATTTGCTTCTTCGTGAAAAGAAATCAAAGCAGCAAAAAGCAAAGCAGGTTGATGCTGTTCAAGGTAAGATTCATATATGATGAAAATGATGACAACAAATAATGTGTATACTAAATTCAACGATCAAAATTTAAAGCAATATTTTTGTGCTGCTTTTATCAGGAGCAAAACCCCGAGTTGCCAGTCTGCGTGTATTCAGTGACATCTCATCATATTCAGGGGTAAGTTACATATTGTACCATCTTTTGAGGTCTTTTGTGAAAATGTTTTCTTAATTCAATCATTGTCCATTGTTTCTCTGTGTGTAAATTAAAGATTATGCTGGTTATTGTGGTCAACATTTTCAGGCATAAGTGGATGGCAGATGTTAACAAGGCATTTTGGTATATATGTTGATCTATGAAATGTTGTTGCAGGTGTTTATTTGTGGATCATACCCTCACTGGCTTTTTGTTACAAGTAGAGGCGCATTACGAGCTCATCCTATGAATATTGATGGTGCTGTCACGTGCTTTGCTCCATTTCACAATGTCAATTGCCCCAAGGGATTTCTTTATTTCAACAAGAAGGTAGATCATGATCGTAAGGATGGTGCCTCCAAAAAGTTAGGTATTTTTGTGTAGGTTATGACTATGCAGGAAAAGCAGATGTTAGTAAGGGCTACTGGAAACCAAAAAGAAAATGGGGGGTAACCACACATTTTTCAGAGACATTCAAGCAACAATAATTGCAAAAAGTGTTTAACTACAAAACAATGTATGGCATTTTTCCCAAATTGAAGCGTAATTATCTCTGAAAAATGCATGGTTACCCTTACTTTTTGTGGATTCTAATACCCCTTGCCAAAATGTACTTTTCACGCGTAGTTATGAACCATGCAAAAATATCGCTTGTTAAGAAACCTGAGTATATGCACAGAAGCAAGTAAAGTAGGCACCATCCTTCACTTTTATATAGGAGTGCTAAATTGTTTGTTATCATAGTTCCTCTATGTTTAAAGTTTTATCATTTAATTAGCATTCTTCTGGCTTTGTCACAATACTTTTTATGTTATTTAGGGAGAATTAAGAATTTCAGTGCTTCCAACCCATCTAAGTTATGATGCACCTTGGCCTGTGCGGAAGGTTCCTCTCAGGTGTACACCTCATTTTGTGGCTTATAACCGAGAGAGCAAGGTATGTATTATCCTATTAAACTTATGTGCAGCATTAGTATATAAACAGCCACTTCTACCAAAATAAAGCACATTTTGTACGTTACTGATAATGTGTTTAAAAGATACTTTATAGCAACAAGCAACCCCCCCCTCCCCCCCAAAAAAGTGCAAGCTCCCTAAAGCACAGACCACTAATATCATTTTGATAATAAGTTTCCATGACACAATCCATAACATGTGGGCTTAGTTTAGGGACTTATCTTGAAGTTCTAAGTTTGGTCTTTCACTTTTGTAAAAATGCAATTTCCACATGTTATCTCTGTTAAATAACACAAATCCTGTAGGGCAGGACAGGGTTGCATGATTATTATAGTTGGCTGTATTTCTTTACACAAATATAAGCCCAGGGCTTACATTTGATTTCTCACCTAAAAATACCACATAGTTACACAACTTGTGCACATTTTTTAATGTTTAATTAATAGGTCATGGTTCAGAAACTGAATTTAGTAACATAAGTAAGTACT
>NW_028145648.1:230000-275000 GCF_977016875.1 Pavona decussata
TCTTTTTTTTTAGCACCAGTGTAGTGTGTAGTGTGTAGTGCAATATTCTCAACATTCTGTTGGTGGGGTGGAGGTGGTGGAGGAGCTGGTTTGTAAACTACTGATAGTGATATTAGATTACCATTTCTGAACTGGTCTCTTGTATAATTTGACTTTAATAATGGACAAATGTGTAGTTATTACAACTCTCATGGCCATTAATCTTTAGAAGTGAGAAAATAAACACTTCGTATGATCCAGGTAGATTGGGTGTAGTCAGTGGCCCTTTAATTAATTCATGTGATACATGTAATAAATGTTGGTACTTTCCTGTAGATTTTAATTTTTGACATCATTGAAGTTGTCCCTGAGCCAGGCCAGCCACTTACCAAGAATAAGTTTAAGGTACTGCTGTTTACTTACTAATAATCTGTTATTGATATTTTACTTCTTGCTTAGAAATGTTTACTACCTATGCAAAGACAGGATAGCAGCATAACGCAAATAAGGCAAAAGTGATTTGAACATGCTCATGCAATACGTGTATGAATTTGTGTCAGTCGTAGCAAAAGACAGGCCAAGCGAATGATCAAAAATTTCATGACAAATACATTTGTCTATGCTCAAATATTGCTAACATGTGCAGGTTCATTCATGAAACTCAGAAAATACTCACACACGTATGCTAGCCATGGTTTCAATTATTTTGTCACATTACTGTTTCCACTCATAGTTAACTGCATAGTTAACCGGGGGGAAATCTTTGTGGTTTGTGTTGATGTGATCCAGTGATAAAACTAGAGTTCTGCCAAACTAAAGAAATGAGTAGTAGTTTGATATGATATGTTATAAAATCAACAGAACTCACCTTGTGCTGAGGTTGTAACGACTGATTCATGCTTTACCAGCATCTTCCTGTGGATGCCTCGTCTATTTCTTAAATGTTCTTCTTATGTTAAATTTATTTTGAGGATAATCCATGTTCTGTTGCAAAATTAAACGGTTATATTTGGCAGTCAAAACCAATCTAACTGATTTGTCTTTTTGAGACAATTATTTACAGTTTCCAGCTCAATTGCTCGAAGTCTTGTCTAATGTGATGTCATACTTTGCAGAAATGGAATCTAAGATGCACCTTTCAAAAGCTCTATTTTCACAGGATCCTATAATCTGCAGCTGCAATGTTTTTTTAGGGTTGGGAGCATTGTTCTGTTATCGGTTCTTTTGTCCTCTTGACCAACCTTGTAAGACATTACAGGTCATTACAGGTGCAGGTCAACCCCCAGATAGGGCCCACTAGGCCATAGAGTTACTTTGTAAAGATTGGGTAAAGTAGATTGTGAAGAGTAATGTCTTATCTTAGACCTGTCTATCATAGAAACAGTTAGCCTCATTTAGAGTTACGGCTGTAATTTAATATTTACCATTTTGTCGTAATAAAAGATCATTAATTTTAGTCCATATGTTGACTTTAAGTATTTTATCATTCATGTTATGGTGCAGATGCTGTATGGAAAGGAACAGAAAGGCCCTGTCAGTGCTCTTACCCAAGTTAATGGCTATCTTGTCAGTGCCATTGGACAGAAGGTACAGTGTAAATAGATGACAAAAGACTCCTCAGTATCGAGGAACATTAGTGTAGTGGTTAGCATTTTGGACTTTTGATGAGGCTTTTGATCGGGAGAGTGGACAGTTGGTGGTTTGAAGCTAGGTTTTTTTGCCCCAGAAGTGTGACATAACCAGTCCTAAGGATCATTGTAGAGTCAGCCTGTTAGGTTATTGTTTTGATTTTTTACAGTAGCAAACTTGGCATATATTTAAAAGGTGCAGTAGTTAACTAAAAAGTGCTTTCTCTGTGTTGTGATTATAAACATGTAGCAATGAAACATGTACATTACTTTGTTCCAAAATTTGCACAGCATAGCTTGATCAGCTACTTTCTATATTTGGGAACTTTGTTGTTGCCTTTACTGGTTGTCGTCAAAAGAAGTAGCTGTAACAGAACTTCAAGGCATGCAGCCTACATGCCATCAGACAGTTTGACTGCAATGTCCATGTAGGTTTTGTACAGGAGTTCAAGATTGTTCATCTGTTACTGGAGCTAATGTAATTATGTTGGTGTTTTTTTTATCATTAGATATACATCTGGAACTTCAAAGATAACAATGATTTGGTGGGAATGGCTTTCATTGATACTCAAATGTACATCCATTCATTGGTGTCCATCAAGAATCTCATCATTGCAGCTGATTTGTGCAAGAGCATTACACTGCTTCGATTGCAGGTAACATTACACTTTGCAGCCAATTCAAAGATAAGTCTAAAAATTAGTACATATAGCTGCAACTATCTTATATTTCCTGACAACCAAGCTTTTATTAAAGAATGTGGGACACTTCCACTTTGGGAGGTATTTTGGAGTTGTTATGTTTCTTTTATGGGCATCTAGAGCCTGTATTTTTTATTTAATAACAGTTCAATAATATTTTCTTTGTTGATGTAGAAATATACTTTATAGCAAATTACTAATTAACAAATTTGTATACTTATCAGGAAGAGACAAAGACTTTGGCTTTTGTTAGCAAGGTTAGTGTTTCATGACAAATGATTATTAAGTGTGTACTAACTGGAACTGCGTTTATTAAACACATACATCTTATTTTTTTTTCTCATTGATTTATTGGTTTTTGTCTTCCACAGGATCCCAAGACACTGGAGGTGTATGGAGCTGATTTTGTTATTGATGGTCCTCAACTTGGATTTCTTGGTAACACATTATTCTTGCAAAGTATAAATAGTATCAGCAAAGTTGTTACATTTTTTCTTTATCAAATTTCTCAAAACTGTTTTCTTATTTTCTTTTTTTTTCATACATTTATCATCTTTCCAGTAATAATGAACTGCATTGTTTGTCGTTTGTCACCATACCCATTCAGATGCTCAATGTGTCTTGTCTTTGTCTTCCAACAGTAAAATTGTTGTGATCTCCATCTAATGTAAAGTTTTAGTGGATACTGAAGTTGTTTTTGTTATCATGATCTCTCCTCACTTTACAGTGTCAGATGTTGATCAGAACTTGCTTCTTCTTACCTATCAACCAGAAGGTAACTTCACTATGACATTGAAATGATTAATAATGAGAAAAGGAATGATTATTGTAATTAAAAAAAAAAAAAAAAACAAAATATATTTATGACTTTCTGATACGCAAGTATTCTGTTATGAAAGTTGTTTGGGTATAAATAACAGTACGCCAGGAGCAAGTCTTTTAATTGAAGGCCTAGGGCTGGGAGCATAACTGACTCAAATGACTTTCCAAATCATTTTTGCTGTTTTAGCTCAGATTCACCAGAGTTTATGCATGTGGCCTTGATTTCCTTCAGGTAATGTTGCTCCAATGTTTTAGCTACTGCTTTGTGCTTCATTTTGTGATAAAAATGGAAATCTTGCCCATAATCATAGGTTTTTATTGCAGATGAAGCACAAAGCAGCGGATAAAACATTGAAGCAATGTTTCCTGAAGGAAAGGCCACATGCAAAAACTCCGGTGAAACAGAGCTAAAATAACAAAAAGCGATCTGAAAAGTCATTTGGTTTGATTATGCTCTCAGCCCTTCAATTGAACGAGGTGTTTCTCTTTTAATAAAATAAATTCTATTTGGACCAACAGGGTAAAGTTTATTTCTTTTGTATTTATACTTTAAGTACAAGTTTGTAGTTCTTTTATCTTTTCTGGTCTCCAGAAGAGAAAACAAGAGCTAGATCCATTACAAGGGGTTTTGAGGTCAAATCTGGGAACTGCTGAGATTCTGAGACATGAGTTTTAAAATCTGAGTTGGAGACTGTATAAACAAGAGTGTTATAGCCTGTAGGCTCAGAAAACTAGACCTGGAGACCCAGTCTACAAAATCAGAGATTACGAGGATTAGTCATAATTTTGAGGGATTTTCAATGGACCATTATGCACCATATTTTATGATCATAATAAACTTTTGCTAAAATACAAGTTTGTAAACTTGGGTTTCAACAACAACAAACAACAACAACGACAACACTTTATTAAAACAGACAGTTACAAGCTGGTAAATATTTACCCACCTGCAAATAGCTGAAGCTAGTCGAGGCAGGTAGGTATGTCTATACTAAACTAAATACAAATAAATTTGGTGTTTACAAATTGACTTAAATAAAAGTTAAAAAGGCAGAATGAAGAGTTAAATATGAAGTTTTAGTAATTAGAGGCTCCTGTTAGTCTTAATTTGTACCTACAATCACCGTGGGTGAATACTAGACATTGCTAAAAGTGTAAAGTATCAAATAATATTATAACTATTAGTCATAATCAAAGATAAGGAAGTGCATTCAATGATCTCGATCCCAGGCTTTCTCTCCTTTGCCAAGTTGGTGATGATGTCATCCGCTCCTGCAAAATCTGCAGGGGATGCCAGGTACACGTCCCAAGATCCATTCATTTGTGGATTGTCCCATACATTCTTGACTTCAATCTGTATTAGGAGTGCGTTCTTTCTACGTCAAACACAATTAAAACTGAGAAAAATAACGCTTTCTTATTGTTCTGTTTATATCAGCTCTGGAAAGTTTTGGTGGACAGCGGTTACTTCAGCGAGCAGACATCAACATAGGAGGCAACATTACATCTTTCTTTAGAATTCATGCAAAAACAACTGGAAAAGTAGGAGGGAAAGACCTGAGACAACTGACTTGTTTTGGTGAGCAAGCACATAGCACATAGTTTGTGAGATGTAAAAATTAAAAGTCTGTTCCTTGTGCAAGTCTACATTTAGACCATTACATCATTGCAAGGTGTGTTATTGCTCTGAACTGTCACCTTAGACCTGAGCTCTACTCTTATGCTGCTGCTAGATACTAGGTTGTATGGTACAGATCAGAACCAACACTTTTGTTTAAACAGAACAGTAAATAAATAAATCAATCAATCAACTTTGTTTAACGAGGGTGACACTTAACAGTCTGACGACTGACAAACCTGTGGCCCTTGGATTCCCGATTGAATTGGAATTTGGAAATGTTGGTATTTGTGGAGGGAGGAAAACCGGAGAACCAACAACAAACTTAACCCACATATGACATTGAGTCTGGGAATCGAACCCGGGCCACATTGGTGGGAGGCAAGTGCTCTCACCACTGTGCCATCCCTGCTACCCTGCTTGTCTTGTCAGTGCATTTAATACTGTCATCAATAGGAGCTCTGGAAAAATTTAGTCACAAAACAAACATTAGAACAATAATAACCAATAAAAATTCATTCAGGTAATTAAATGGCTAAGAAATTCCAGGTCATTGTTGTTGATTTGTCATGGAGGGAGTGCTGAGAGGAGCAGGATGATAGGTGAGCTAACACTAGGATGACTTTGTGCCTAAAGAAAGGAAAATGTTCAGCTTTTTACCTTATGATAAGCTGAAGAAAAGCACTATGACCATATATGAGGTATCAAAAGCTGTCCCGCATGTCTATTAATTGAGTGTTGGTTTTGTGCAGGTACCCTTGATGGAGGCATTGGTCTTCTGTTACCTATGACAGAAAAGACTTACAGGCGACTGCACATGCTGCAAACCAAACTAGTTGAATGCATTCCACACATAGCAGGCCTCAATCCAAAGGCTTTCAGGTTGGTATGCTTTGTATTGTAAGGCTTGCATTGTCTAGAATCTTTGAAGCTTGATTTATATGCACCTCATTTGGTTCTTCACTGCAAAAGCACGTGTACTTAAAGATCACACCATACACTGCTTTTCATAATGCAAACATATTAGTGAAAATTACAATACAAGGAACTATATGTAATGTTACAATATTTGTATAAATTTGAATCTACAACACACTCAATTGGTACAATCAGAATGTTCCTACCAAAACTAAATTAACTTCAGTAATATTAGTTCACCTGATTAAACAACACATCACAGTGTAATACAATGGTTTACATACATAGTTATACACAATGTACTTTATTACTTTTTTTAAGTTCAGGTCACTGGCAGCCTCCCTTGCAGATGCTCTTTTGGCTTGTCATGCAATCTTTCCTCCCCTGTTCATCTGCAAGGGAGGCCTTGTCTTATAATAATTATAAGACATCATTTCTAAACAAATGTACCATAAACTACAGTATGAAGCTGCAACCTGTGAAGTACTTTATATAAAACATAGGTGATGATTGAGAGGATTTTGGCATAAAGGATCTATGTAGAATTTTAGGGATAATTTTGGTTCTTATAAAAATGGGACCAATTGTCAGGGGAAAATAGCAGTATTTTTATTGAATTAACCTTGATAGGCCACCATGATTTTTAAAGTATCCTGAAGACACAAAAATCATTTTTTTTTTCTGTATAGGTTTGCCCTTGTATTTGGCTGGTGATATTCTTGACAGAAAAACAAGAATTAACGTTACCGTATACCTTCAGAGGTGTCTCGGGTCCTAGCGATGTAGCTCGTCCACTTTGAACTGTAGATACCTAAATCCGCATATCAAATTAAAGCTTATAGAGCTGGCTATCAAACTATACCAAGAATTTTAAAATGAAATGAATTGTCAAATTTTTAACGACCTTTAAATCGAGCGCCGAATCGGCATAAGTCCAAGGGAATTTTGTATTTCCCTAATTTAATTTGCTTCTCAGTTTCCAGACCCAAAGCGCTAAAAAAATGGGTCTGCATTTTGTCATATTTAATTGCAGTGAAAAGTTACAGGACATTTTCAAAATAGGATTAAAAAAACGTGGAGTGATCGTACAAAAATTGCCCTCGGAGAACAAATATTTCGAAAGAAAAAATTCGTAGACACTTTTTTGTGTTGTATATATGTTAAACTAGCTACTGTCCAAATTTGTAGCGAAACGAACAAATTCCCTTTGAGTTTGAGCTCTTTAAAGTGTCCCCTTCAAGTAAAAATATTGATTCGAAAGAACGGTGCTAAAAATTCGACAATTCATTTCATTTCAAAATTCTTGTTATAATGTGATAGCCAACTCTGGGGGTTTAGGTATCTATGGTTTAAACCGGACGCGCTACATTGTTTGGACACCAGACACCACTAAAGGTATACTGTAACCTTAACCGAAAATTTGACCTAGGCCCCTCATCCCCCCTCTCCTTAACTAGTTGTGATAAAAGATTATATAATTAGTTAATTGTATGTCAGTTTGTTTACATTTCCTGCTGTTTGAGTTGTCATTTGAACTGAGTAGCTGCAAAAAAAAATTTTTTTTGTCAGTTTTTGCTTTTGCAGTGTATGCAAATTAAAAATGCATTATGCAACAAAGCTTGATGGCCTTTCGTTATTTATCAATTTTGATTGCAGACAGTTTGGTTCATAAAATATAACAAATAATTGTTGTTGTTGTTGTTGTTGTTTTTTTGGGCAAAGTCTAATGTTTTAGCTAGGAGAGGGGATCAAAATCAAAATAATGATGGTAGTATTTTGTACTCCTAATGGTGAAAGCATTTTAAAGCTTCATCAAATGACAGTTCATTTGTTACTACTTTGGTTGCTTTTTCAAAAGGGAAAAACACACTATCATTCTGGCTTTCTCTATTACAGTAGGAGTGGTTAAAATCTGTCTGTATTGTTCATTTCATAAAAAAATGTTTACAGAAAATTTAATAGTAAGTATGAATAAATGAATTTATTATTCACCTAACTGGTTTGCATTGTAGACTTGTCATTGGAAGGAAAAGAAGCCTTAACAATGCTCACAGGAATATCTTGGATGGAGAACTTCTCAGCAAGTTTGCTCATCTGGGTACAATGGAGAGACTTGAGGTCACCAAGAAAATCGGCACCACACCTGCACAGGTATGTGTGCCAAGAGACTTTTACTACTCCGAAAACAGAACAACTGACCATTCTAATTGTCTGATTAGTTTTGTATGTGTCACTGGAGAATATCCAGCTGTCAATATATCTATAAATTATAGTTAATCCATAATTCAGCAATAACTAAAATATCTGGTACTGAAGTAATGTGGCAATCATTATCTCCATCAGTAGAATAGTACACAATTGTTATCTAAGAAATATTGTTCTATTGTTGAAAAAGCACTGTTACACTGGTGACTGCTGTGGACATGAATTGGATGTTTAGTTGGGGGTAAGGTTACTCAACCAGAGAGCTTTTGCTTGGTCAAGTTCTCTTCTTCAACAGTAGCTTTCTGATCTGACTTTTCCTTTCTACATTCAGGTGCATAGTAACATAAAAAAATGCTTATGCCTAACTGGTGATGGAATATTAGACTAAATCCCATAGCATTGACACAGAATTCACATATTGTTAAGTTGGCTAGTCAGGAAGTAAGGAAAACTATTGTACTCGTAGGGGGCCACCAAACTTCAAAAAGGATGGTGGCGTCTCTGTACACCCCCCCCCCCCCCTCCACTTTAAAGATGGTGTCCTTACTGCAAAGCCACCCCTCTGTCATACATAAAAGCTGAGGAAAAGATTCAAACCTCCGTACTCTTGTTCAACTGGTGATGCAGGCTTTTTCCTAAAAGAGTTTTAATGTCCCATGTCAAAATGAAAGCCAGTGTTTTTTTGTGTTTAATTCTGTCTTTTTAACCCCCCCCCCCCCCCTCTGCCCATAAAGAAGTACTTAGTCTTCATCTAGTACACTTGTGACCTCTTTCCTTGCACCCCATCTTTCTCCTTTCCCCTCCCCCAGATAAACAATAATAATAGTAATGGGCCACAATGCTCTCAGTTTCAAATATAAGAACATAAATCAAGGTCTCTAAAATAAAGAACAAGAGGCTAAACAATAATAATTACTGGTATGCTAAAAAATATCAAGGATGTTTTAGTTAGGAGTGCCACAATGAAATTACTCTTCCGAGTGCGTGTAAGTTTTTTTTTCTGATATTGTATTAGTAAGTGTAAGTCAAATGCAAAGAAGCCATTTTATGTATTATTTTTCTCTTGTTTTAAGATTCTTGATGACCTGATGGATGTTGAAAAAGCATGCGCTCATTTTTGATCCAGTCTTTGTGAAACTTGAAGACACAATGAAACATGAGAGATATCTAGAGAAGAAATATGTCATTTTATTTCTCACACAGTTACTTATGACAACTGTACATAGACTAGAACTATCAGTGGCTTCATTCTTTGAAGTGGTGGACATGTAGCTTTGACATAGTCAAACAAGGAAACTTTTTGTACAGTTTTTCTATTAGGAGATCAAACATGCTACTTCATCTTTGCAATCCTCTAAATGCTCGATAAGAAAATTATATCAACTGCGATACTATGACTTTCTAGGTAGCTGGAAAACGTTCTCGAGTTCCGATACAATCACTGTTAGTAATAATTTAGGATCATACTTCAAGAGTTTTTGTAAGGAAAATCCTTGAATGCCAGTACACGGAATAATAATAATACCAGAGTACTGCCTTTCCAGAATTTCTTTAATACCTTTCATTATTTTATTATAACAGTTCTTTTCTTCAGCAACATTTTAGTGGTGTATAGATATCATAATCTCTGGTATATCTGAGAAACCATTGTGGGTCTTCAGACCTTTCAGCTTTGCTTTCATCCTTGAACTTATGATACATATGACATAGGTACTACATTGTCTTGTGAAATAAAAGTTGTATCACTGTTCAGATTGTTTGTTCTCAAAATGTTTTATTGGTTGAATGTGCGAGTAGAATCTTTCAATTGTATTTCAGTAAAAGACGGATTCCTCAAAAGCTCAAGCCCTTTTCCCTCTCTGCCAACCCTTACACTTACTGGACCATGATCCTTGCACCTCACTTATGAAACTCTTAACAAATTTTAGACCTTGTGTTTGCATCATAAACATTGATCATTCGTATGAAGTAATGCCTTGAATTATTTTGAAACAATAAATAAAACTAATCCAATTGATGTTCAATGAAAAATAATTAGCCAGTTCCAGGCATTCAGATAGTGGGAACCACGTGAGGAAAATATAATGTAATCAGAGCAAACAATAAAGGCGAGGAGACTGGAGAGAGACGCACCACCTTGGATATTTTCGTTACCTTTACGATACCTGTTACCTGTAGGGTGTGGTATATAACCACTGTGTTAGCTTGTGGCAGAAACATAAAAAAGCCATGACAAAAACAAAGTTCCAAAACTGAAATGAAAATTCTTTTAAACTTGTATATACGTATGTATCATTGAGAAGCATACTGTAAAATCTCTTTTATAAGCCCTCAGTCCCCCCTGGTATAAGCCCCTGCCTTCCGCTTATAGGCCCGTCGTTATGTAAACACCCCTCGCCCCCTCCCCCCCCCTAAAAAAAGTATGGTATTCCTTTATGCTAAGTATTATAAACAGTTGTAAATAATTAATGTTTTAATTTATTTTATTATCAGGAGACAAACTAGAAAGAAAAAACCTCATTTATCTCCTTTTCACTTGGATTTGTGAATAAACGGCTAATATCATTTTATGAGTATCCCCACTCATACCCCCCCCCCCCCACGCCTCCCTGACTTGTTACCTAATAAACCCAGAACTGTCAAAGTGAGTAGAGTACGGAACAATGATTTTTTACTATCTGAGTTCAAAGTCTGATCTTGTTTTGTTATGTTGGGTTTCAGTTAAAGTTAGAGTTTCCAATTTTTTTCTATTAGTGAAATAAAGTGTTTTGTTATCTGCTTGTTTTGAAATAGATAATTTTTTATTATTCTGCTGACAAAATCTCATTTTTTTGTTTATCTACCAATGCTGAATCTTGATAGCTGAATTTTTCTGTGTCAACTCAAATTTAACAGCCAATAAAATTTTGTCAGTAATGATCATGAGATAGGTGGTGTCTTGGATAACCCCCCTACCCCAATTAGGGTGGGTCCTCTTCAAACAAACTTGTTTTGACCAGTTGCTTATTTCCTTAAAGCATATGAAATAAAAATTGGGGGTCACCTTGCCTGTTTACAAAAAAAAGTGAACAACTTATCCCCCTGCTGCAAAGCTTAGCTTCAAACTAAAACGCACTGTTCTTTATGTGCTTGCACTCATGTACACACTGATGCACAGTGCCATTCAATGGAATAAACTTGAAATAATGAAACTTATTTTAGAGGACTATGTAAATGCAAAGCAACGGCATAACAGTTGTATCAATTTCAGTTTGCTGTCAGTATACAAACAGTTGAATCTTTGATTAATTTCAATCAGTGTGCTAGAAACACTCCATCTGACAACACACATCTTATATGGCATAGTATTAATGTTTATTTATCAAGTACTAGCATTGCAGTTATTTTTTTTTATATTTAGATGAAATATTCAAAACATAACAAGGGAACAGTTTTTTTACAATGTGTAATGTGTACCATAGTTCGTCATAATTATGGTAGCTGCAGTAAACAAATGCTAAAAAAGACCACTTTCTTTGCAGTAAAGGCTGACCATTAAAAAAAGAAACCGTGCTACAATAGTAGAACTTCAATAAATAATTGTCTACACTCGCTGATATACCTGAAAATGGTCTGACAGATTGAGAGTCGATAATTCAGATACACAAATCCAATGACTTACCAGACAAGACTAATTTGAACAAATATGGTACAATAATAGTCATTTTCACAGATCAATTAAGTATCCATGTGCTTCATGTTTTGTTTTTATTTCTGCAATGTGACGTAAACAAAGCTTGTTTAAAGGAATCAGTTGGAAATTCTTTCATCTTTTTGGTTCTTTTGCCTTGAAATGTTGTCAGAATCCAAAACATTTTGAACAGGTTTCATGTAATTGCTGTCCACCAAACCATAACATCATCTTTAAACTTCATCCAACTCTTTTGAAGGCGGTGAGTGATCTGTGTTATAGGTAACTGCTGACCAGATATGTTGATAAATATCCTTTGGGTAGTTTGCAACAAAATCAGTGGGAAGACAAAAAAACAGCCAGTTTCTTCAAAGAAAGTCAGTTACTACATCTAAGCATGAACGGTATCATATGTAACATGCTTTTGCAATCAAAGATTTGAAATAAATAAAGCGAGTTTCTGGTCACTCAAATTTGAAGTGAACCACGCAAACCTGCAGTGCTCAAATTTATTTGGCTTATTGCTAAATAGCGTTATGCCACATTTGGTACTCACTTTAGTCATGTTCATGCAAGATGTCTACATAAAATTATGCTGCAACCAACTGAAGTTACTAGCAGTAGAGTTTAGGTGAACCATACCTCCTAAAATTAACATAGAACTGAAAAGCGTATTAAAAGTTGTCAAATAATCAATTTTTGAGCGCAATGCTTCTCCAAGAAAATGTGACTTAAGTTGAAGAGCACTTCCTTGAAATTTTACCATCGTTCATTTTTACCAGCATTCCAAGACTTTCCCATTTAGGAGATTAAAAGACTTGACCACTTAATACAAGTTTTCTGTTGTATTTCATCCGGGGGGGGGGGGGGGGGGGGGTACTTGGATTAAGTTTTGCTGGGTATGTGCCGCTGGCCTCTCAGAGCCCCTTGCCCCATTATAGTCTATTTTGTGGCCAGTTATAGACCCCATCTTAGTCACTTTTTGGGAAAAAGTAATTTTTGTGATCCCAACTAAGTCACTTTCCATTTATGCATCTACTTTCAAGAACAGAATGTAATGCAAGGTGATTGTTACATTATTTTAATAAACAACAAATTTCTGAATTTTTTAACTGAATCCCTACTTAATAGAATTTTCTTACCCCAAAAATCCGAAAATGTGCGACCACATTCTAGTAACTCTATTGAAAATGAAACCCCATTCTAGTCAATCCAGTCATGAAAATGCGACCCCATCCAGCGGCACATCCCCATTAGCCTCTTATAAGGAAGTACCCCCACCCCCCCGGTATTTCATCCCATTAATTAAGAGATTACGTGTAATAAAGTGGCTAAAGCCGTTAAACAGTGCTGTCTGATGAGTGCATGAGCACGAAACTCGGAGTAACAGAGAATTTTGTCTCTTCGTTATATCTTCTAATTAAGAGATTAAAAAAATCCCCAGCTTTCATAGTAACCACTTACCAAGACTCAAAACAAAATCTTAAGGGACCAAAAAAGGCACTACATGAATTTCATGGTATATTTATTTGTCTTTTTTTACAATGTTATAATTACAATGTTTACAGTGATGATGTTGGAAGTAATAAAAACACTGCCATTTTTTTTAAATTGTAGAAATTGTGAAGACATTTTGAATCAAAGTGTTACATCCAAAGCATAAATCTTGTGCTTCATTTTTGTAGTCATGCTCAAAAAGCTCTAGAATAAGCACATAAACAATTTAAATAAAGAGTATGAAGCAGAAACCACAAAATTAATGTCCTTTTTAAAGGTATGTTGAAACAACCAAGAACATAAAAAGAATTAGTTTAATTAACAGGCTGTTTCAGCTACAAAATTAACCTCCCCCCACCCCCTTAAAATTTTGCTTCCGTGATTTAGGTCTGCAAGAAAAAACAGAGAGAAAAAGAAACAGTAATTAGTGACAGTCAAGAACAGCTTATTTATGACTGGGCAGTTAAGCTGTATAAAGGTGTACTTTGCTGAACTTTGAACATTTAAATGAGACTGAAGAAAAAATTATTATATAGCTGGTTGTGTTCAATGTAGGAAAACGCAAACCTATAGTCTACAAAAGAGTCGAGGAAATCCAAGTAAGACCCCTACTTTAGGTGTACTCAGATAAGGATGGCTAACAATCCCCTTACCTTAGTTTTATTTTGTACTGGTAAGTAAAGCTTGAATTCTGCTGGAAGTTCATCTTCTGAGTAAAGTCGGTCAGAAAAGTAAACTCGTCTGATCCTGCAGTTTGCATGGATCTGTGGCAAAGAATTAGACCAACATGACAACTTAATTTATTTCTCCTAGTAAATAAGAATTTATAACAATGAATATTAAGTCATAACACAAAAGAGTTAAAATAACTGTGATGGAGAGTCAGCCCTCTTAAAGATAAAATATTTGTACATGTGGCACAAACACCAAAATAATTTTTAACAAGTGGTCACAACTCAGGCAGAACTACAGTGTTGCACTTTCAAGCTGACACACAGCACACTGCAGTGGCACCCCAGGGAGGGTACTCCAGGTTGAAAGTGACAAGGAAGTACAAATGGGGTCATAAATTAACACCCCAAAAAATCCCTTTCACTTGAAGTGAAACCTAAAAAATCTGCTGAACCAAAATTGAACCCCAAAAAATCCCATTCTCAATTTTTTGAACTGTTAAGACACTAAGAAAAGATTAAAGGACAATTGAAGAACAACAATAAAAATGGATTCTTTATGTTCACTTTTTGAATATTAATGTCCACTTAATGTACCCTAAAAACTTTTTACCACAAATCTTCCCATTTAATTTTTTTAATATCCCAAAAACTCCCTGATAAAATAAAACAACCCACAAAAGTACTAGCCAAAATTTCCTTCCCCAAAAAAACCTGAAATGGTGAATTTCAAACCCCCAAAATATGCTTTTCACCTCCCCATCACTTTTAACCCTAGGTACCCCCCTATGAGCGATACTAAATTTGCCAAATACATGTCATTGGCTGCCCTGTACATTCAACCCCCAGGTTCACCAGATGGACGGTAAATCAGTCAAACAACTTCCAAGAGGTGGAGGAAAAATGTGTTTCAGAACATTTAAATGGAATTGTTTGCAACTGATGCTATTTAAATTATAAAACTTATGGACCCTGTCTCAGGACACAATGGTGCTCATAACGTAGTCGTTGAGGATGTCTCATGCTTAACAACCCCCCCGGGGGGGGGGGGGGGGACGTGCGGCCCGATAGGGTACGGTTTTCAGGGTGTTTTGTCTTGAAAGGGGTATCTATTTCATCACTTTCTGTCTTAAACAGGGTATCGCTACATGACCTAATGGCTTAAACAGGATAAGCTTAGATGTCTGTTTATTGGTCTTTTGAAGAGCGAAGCATATTTCAATGATTTCTAGTAGATTGTGATTGCCAATGCATTAAAATACAGTAAGAAACTAGTGTATTCTTATTTCATTCTAGTCTTAAACAGGGTATGATAGGGCTATATTAAGGGTCTGAAAATTTTGAATTCTGTCTTAAACGGGATAGGGAAATCAGAGAATTGTGTCTTAAACAGGGTCATTGTTTGAACGCCCGGGCCACACCTCCCTACCCAAGCATCTGTTGAGTACCCCCCCCCCCCGGGTAATAACCCAACAAATGGTTACAAGTTACGAGGGAAGTGTCGTTTTCTAAACGCACCTGAACTCGAAGTGTCTCAATGTAGTTTGTGCCATATGCCCGTCTCGTAAAATCTGAAAGATTAAACTATGAAGCAAAGTTTCTAATGAATATTGTTGTCAACATGTACTTTAACAATAAAACATCACTTTGTGAATCAATACATTAGCATGTCTCAAAATTCATCCTTTTCTATCCTGTTTAAAAACATACAAGAAAACCATTTCTTTCACTAAAATAATGAGGATTAAAGACTTGAGCTTATAAATAACTTTATTAAAAATCAGAAAACGAAACTTCGACCTGATACTAGTTTGTTCCAGAAGTTGTCACGTTGCATCTCGGTTAGCAACTAACAATGCCGAGCCAAAAAATGAAGGATAAATTCACCTGGATTTGATTCCATCCATCGTCCAGTCTCATGGGCATCGTGCAAATGAAGGGTTTGACTCGTGTTGTCGACTGGTAGTTCGATGCTCGAAATCGCCTCTTAACATTCTTGTCGTCTAGGACCTTTAGTGTCAACAAATGAATAGCTTGTGAGGATAAGCATTGGAAACTGAAAGAATACCTCACAGTACTGGAAGTTAAATAGCAAAAACCACATGCTTACTAAATAGAGAGTTACATGATTATTACCTGAACTTCAAAAGTGAAGTATTTTTTCAGATTTTTTATGATCATCACCAGGAAAGGAAGCTTGATTCCAAGCGTCTTCTTGGGATCAGCCGGACATGTGATATATGTCGTGCTGGAAAAGACGAAACTAGAATAAGAAATTCGTTTACATTTGTCCACTTGTAGCAAGCAGTATATCAAACCTGCCAAACCCATTGATTAAAACTTCATTTTCCTTTGCTTCTCTACAAACAGGCACACAAACAGGATAGTATTGATGAACCAAACATCACGCTAGCTCACAGATTTTCGGTTTTTACCTGACATTTGTTCCAACAACTTCTAAAACAAGAGATTGGATGTCGTTATCAGTTATTCTCTTGATATGCCCATTTCTTACCTAACGTGAAAGGAAAAAACCATGTGAGACAAAAAATTCTGAAACAAACAACAATTCAAAATGTGATCGGAAATATATACAAACTGATCGTAAGCTTACTTTCTTATCCCAGATTTGTAATGGTTTGCTGCCAATACTGTATAATATAGAGAGAAAGCCAGATTGAAAAGTGTTTTTAAACATATTTTGCTGTGTCGATACTTCTTTTTTTCTTCAAAGATCTCTACAAAAACTCCAAACACCCTCTCCCTTCCTCAACTGCAACTAATGTGTTGAAGCTCAAGTGAACAGTGCTGTCGCTAGGCGCGAGAAGTGTTTGTCCATGCGCGGCAGAACAGTTACTATGGAAACTATCTGAACCATGTTATCAACAACCTCGCTTCCAGCTAGTAAAAGTAGACTGAGGGAGCCCTGGACAATACTGGTAAAATAAGAAAACTTTTCTTACTTACTGAAAACGTTAGTAAAGTTCAACATTGTGTCGACATACATGACATACTATAACATGCTAGCATAGGGCGATTCAAATTTTAGGTGAACGTGCTAAATTCGCTTCTCGTTTTGGTTTAATAAGTATGTAGAGTAAAGGTAAGTTAAAAACCTTTTACGGACTGCAGGCCGACTGTTGGTAATCTAGTGTTTTGGTCAATTTTATTCACGTTACCGACTGTTGGTAACCTGTCGGTAAGCTGTTGGTAGTCTGTCGGTAGTCTGTCGGCCAACAGTCGACCGACAGTCGGTGGAGGTGAGCTGTTCTTCACTTTTACCGTAAATTAAGTTTTTTTTCGTCTCAAAATTTTTTAATTTTATCAGACTGAATTGTGTACGCGCTTTTCTTAAAGTGAATTTAAGAATGTCATAGTGTTCGAATGCAAGTTTAAGTACTCCGTAAAAACTAAAATCTTAAACTAAGATTTCCCGTCTTATGCGAGACCACCAACACATTAAATTGAGACGGTGATCATCTTATTTTAACACAGGAGATCGCAAATGAAGACTATCGGAGTCTCAGTTAGTATATAAGATAAAAGATCGTCTTAAATATCGTCTTTAAATCGTCTTCATTTGAGAAGCGCTTATCTTAATCAACATTGAGGCATCTTACTTTAAGAAAGACCAGTCTTAATTATATTTATCTGAGTCGATGGGGTCCTTATTTTAAGACGTTTTTTGGTCTTGTGGAAATTTTAAGACGCCCGCCTAAGCAGGCTATAAGATACTGCCATCCTACGTAAGATGCAATACGCCTTAAGCTGGCGACACACCTGGCATTTTATACGACGATCGCAGCGAATTTGATCGCCAGCGAAAATCGCAAGTGATTTTCGCCACCGATTGATGCGGACACACCTGGCGATTTTTTTTCGCCGATCGCGGCCTGTGATAAACCCGCCCAACCTGACTGATTGACTTTACTGGCAATTCGCAGCGATGAGCGTGAAAAAAATCGCGGGAACGGGCACAATTGGCGAATTTAATCGCCGATATCTGACATGCCAGATATCGGCGATTTAATACGCCGATCGCTACTCTCACCATTTTAGTTCTCGGTAAAAAAAATAGATAAATAAAAAAAGGCTAACTTGGAAGAAATAGAAAATTCCAACACAAAAGGATCCAAATTTTGGAAAGCCCTTCCTGATTGGTTCATTAAAAAAATGCAGACCTCATAGGGAACAGGACTTCTCTTCTGATTGGTTGATTTTGGTCCAAACTCTGCAGACGCGGAGTCTGGGCTGGAGTCTGGAGCTTTGATTCATCGCAAACTTTGTTCAGACTTAATTAAAACAAGCCGTTAATATTTTTCAAGCAGCGGAGAGTGGAGAATTTCGAGACAACAACTTCAATATTCAAATGAGAAGACATCTGGACATCAAATACGGTCTAAAGCCTCGGCTAAACGTTGTAACTATACACGAACTTAACCGCATGCACTGCACACTCAGCGGAATGAAAATGGAATGAAGAAATTACTGTCGCTTTCTAAACCGCCTGTTTTTTGAAAACCAAGATGAGTCCTGCAACTCTGCTGCGTCACCGATCAAAGGAATGAGTGTAGTGACAATTCAGACAATCTGCAATGCAAAGTTTGTAATTTACGGGACTTTTAAGACCAACAAAACAGTATTTAAAATGCCGCGACCCGACCTCTGTTTTCCTGCGAATTTACGGTAAGCGGATTTGTATAAGTTGTGTCATTTCAGATTTGGTTTTAAAAAAGTACTATGGATTGAAATTTGTTGTGTTTTCATTGCTGCATGTATCATGTTCAAGCTTAACAGTATTAAACGCTCCCTGTTTTTGAATGTAGGCTTAATAGTGACCGTTGCAGTTAGATTGAAGATTTCTTCCTTGCTTCGAAACTTACATTGAGATTCTAAAGCATCTAGAATAAGATTGTTCAAATCTTGAGTTAAGATGAAAATATGACTTACCACAGCACTTTGAATCTAAGGAAAAAATCATCTTAATCTAAGACGCCATCATCGTATAAATAAGAAGAAAATCGTCTTATCCTAAGATAAATCGTCTTCAAATGAGATTTACGCGCTGTCTTACCACAGCACCAGAATTAAGTGTAAAAAACGTCTTAAAGTAAGATTTTAGTTTTTGCGGAGTACAATTTCAACATCAGCATATTTAATACATGCCATGAATTCAAGAGCAGCTGTGAATTTTCTTTTTCTGAATAGACATTCCTTTGCCTAGCTTTTGGCAAAACTGATAGAGAGTGCTCACATCTTGCATGCTTCTAGTGCTGTAGAGTTGCTCCCAGGTATACTAATAATATATCTAGAAATAAAATGAAGTAGTATAACAGAGATTGGATAATTGAGCCAACAGGCTTTGAAAATAAGGATAGTGACAGAGATGCCAACCTCTGAAGATCTGAAATCTGGAGATTTTTTTTTCAGAGCACCCCCCCTATCACCCTACCCTCCCCCCCCCCCCCAGTTGGCACAAAATTCGCACAGCACTAGAGCTTTATCTGTCCTACTTTTTAATTGGTTGAACGTTTGTCCAATCAGAAAGCCGTTTATGTTGCAATGAAGACAAAAGCGTATTTTCTTTGGTTTCCGTCAAAGTTTGTGGCAGACTGGTTAAAGCAGCCTGATGCAAATTCAGCTATGACACAATATTTCTTAAATTTATGGAACATTTGAGTTGAAATACTAGCCTATTATGCAAATAAAACGCCAAGTTGCTTTTATCCGGGAGGTTTAGTCACCCGTACGGGAGACCGGGAGATTCATTCCGTATCCGCGAGACTCCCGGATAATCCGGGAGAGTTGACATGAATGTAGTGAGTTGTGTTGAGGTTTAATTAGTTAGCTATTCTGCCTAACCACATAGTAATAATTGTATATGAGAACTGTATGGAGCGTGGTAATCATGCCACCTCTCATCAGTAAATTGGTTATAATGTGATTGTGGAGAGACTGTTGATATCCTCACTATGGTACTTCATTTAGTCAGCCAATTTCTATACCATGCATATAATCTCCTTAGTCTGTTCTTGTATACATGTAACCAAGGTAAAATAATTTAAAACTATCTTATGTAAGTTCTCTAATAAATTTGGGTGCAGTGTAGGAAGCACAGAGAAGGGGTCAATAGATTGGGAAAATTGGGTTTATATTAAATTGACATAAATTTTTGTGGGGCCTGACTTCATCTGGTTGTGGAGTGTACACTTTAACCAAGAGCTGAGTCAGATAGCTCAGATACTGACACACATTAGCTAATGTATTCTGATTGATTAGGGCACATTACTGGTAAATTGATAATTTCTGAATGATTTGCCATTTCTTTTGAGTCGGCTCGATGGTGATGTGATTAGGTATCACACATTTAATTGACTTCAGGCAAGGGAAGTATTATACTCAACCAACACTCTACAGCTGAATAGTATAATATAATCTCTTCTCTGATCTTGCAGCTCTTGCTTTGACGACAGATAATTACTATTGTCAAACTTCCCAATATCCTGAATGATTGGCACAGTGTTGTGAGACCTTTGCTGAACTGTGTAAATTATACAGCGCTTGTGGGAATTTGTGGCCCCTTGACAATAATGTTAGCTAAGAACTAAAACTGAAAATTGTCAAACGTGACTCTTAGTTCAAGCCTTTCCTGGGCTCTGATTGTCTATTAGGCCACAATCTAAGTCATCCAGCATATTGCATAATGTTTGTGGGACTGGACCAAGCCTAGTGAGCTGCATTGATCAAAGGTCTGGAACAAAAGAAATACACATTCAGAATAATAATTCAAAATCATACAAATTTCTCATACCATCAGTTACAAAACTGTATCTAAAGATGTTTCAAATTTCTTTTAAGCTTGTTAACAGAATAAACAATAAGGCTAGTGATGTTTCTTTAACCCATAAAATATATTGAATAGTAATTTATTTATTTATTTATTTTTTTTTTTTTGGGGGGGGGGGTCTAACAAGCATTGACTGGTTGACTGTAAAACTTTATGTTTCATCTATAATCACTCTATAATTAACAGTTTTGAAAACAAATTATACTTAAAAATTCTATATACTTGGTGAGATAATGGTTACACATAATTTTATTAGTTACCCCCAACAGGGAAGGGGAAGGGAGCAAAGGACCCATTGGAATCCTTGGAATGTTCAACATATATATTTTATAGACTTGTCATTCTTTAGTAAATATTGAATGTAGTTTTTTTTGCAAGCTAGTATTGTAGTGTGTGTAAGTTTTTTCTTTTGTTTGATTATCAGTGCAAAATAACAAACGATATGATTCACTAAGAAGTATAATTTTTATGCTAAAACCTGCTGGCTACCACAAATTTCTTGCTAATATTTACTAGCAATAACAATTACATGAATGAATATTACATGAGGAAATGATAGAAGGGGTTGTTTTCACCAAATTATTCAGTAAAATCCATCCACTGCCAAAATAATTATTATGTTAGTAAATTTGCCAATAAATTACAAGTAGAGTGTTTGATAAGGATATAATTATGATGAAAGTGGTCACGTAATTCTGCACAAGGCTGTGCAAGCATTATCTACAGGTCATATGCCACACAAACTTGGGGTACTTGGCTTCCATGTTTATGTACAACAGGTACACTTGCAGTAGAATGAAATCGAGCAGGGGCCTTCTCCTGTATCTCCTCAATAATAGCGTCCCAATTGAACCCTTCAGGGGAAGACTTGGTGTTCTTCCTTATAGCACAGAAAGTCACACCACCGCTCATCTATTTTTTTTAACAACAAATGGTACTTTAGACATGATTTCACACTTTGCAACAGCATAATTGCTTTGGCCTCTCAACAGGAATATTTGTCTGCTAGGGAACCCACAGTTTTCTTGTCTCATACTTCGTCAATGGAGTATTTGCATGTTTTTTCAGATGAAGGGAAAAATAATATTTTAAAAAGGTTAGATTGTTTTTACTTACATACATTAATGTACAGCACATTAACAGAGTACAGTTAAACTATCATTACCTTCAAATTTTTGCCATCTTTATTTTAAACTCAGTGTACATTATTTGTTGAGTTATATAAAAACTCCAAGCAATATATTATGTTATAACTTTTGTATATTTTAAGATTGAGGAGGCTTAAGCCTCATATTGATTTCTTTTATCGAGCCTCCTGACTCCACTACTTGAGTTTTTTTCTTTTCATTGTTTGTCTGTGTACATGTGGGAAATAAATAATTGCAAAGATTTTAAGGTACTTCTGCATTTCGAAGTCCAGCTTCAGGCTTCAGGATATTATCTACTCCTGTTTTTTGACTTGTCAAGTTGGGTGGCTCTTCACTGTCACAGTGTGTTGACTTTCTTGCAGAGAAACTGGTAGTAAGTAACAAACAACAAGTCCGCTTTATTCTCAACTGCCCCTATACTGTAAAAGTAATCTTTAAATCTGTATGTACTTTTACATATGAGATTAAACTTTCATCTGAAGGTAACTTAACACCACGGCCCTTTATACTTTTTAGGACAAATAACTAATTGTTCTTATTTTGCATGGAATATGGAAAAAATAGTTAGAACAAAATCTGCCAAAATTCTCAAAACAAAATCTCAAAATTTAAGAAAAATGTTCAACACACCATTACCTCTGCCTCAAAGGGGCAATTTTTTCTGAATTATTTTTCTTTGGAGAGCTGGCCATGGGCCGTGACTGACAAAAGTGAAACCTTTGCTCTCGTGTGCGGTGTTTAATCATCGTAGAGATGTCTTCAGCGTTTCTCTTGTGGCAAAACCGAAAAGGAATTAATCGAAACGGCAACCTGAGATGGACTCCACTCCACACCAGATCAGTCATCTCCAAATTTTTATCCACGACAAGGTTTATAGATGTTGAAGAACTTCTCTATTTTTCCATGATAACCTTCACTAGTAAATAACATGTTCGAAATATTAAGTACGTTGACGACACCAATGTCCTCTCTAATACGTTTAATGTTTCCATACTTGCGAACGGCTTCACCAATTCGTTCTCCTACCGCTTTTTCTCCCAAACTGACTGAGATAATGATATTTTCCGAAAACAATTTTTTGCAACAGCGACAGTAATCACTTTAAACTGCTCGCATTTGGCCGTGTCATTTTACCGTCGTATGACAGTAGTGGCAAACGTCCTACGATAAAACGGCTAATGTTTAGTCGGCTAGAAATTGTTTCACTGACATAACACAAAACCCGTCTTTGAATTGGAGTCCTTCTTATTTTTGATATGAAAAAAATAACATAAAATAACCGTGACACACACATAAAAATTACAAAACAGCGAGTTTGACATTTCAAATCTCCCTCCAAAACAAGGAAGTTGGTTGGGGGGTTTCCGGTCTGGTTAACTTCCGCAACTTCCTGTCCGTCTTCCATTGTTATGCAGACGACCAATCGAAAAAATTAAATTTTTCCATTCCAGTTATCCCAGAGTCTCTACTGGCGTCCACCCGCTGACCAAAAAGCCAGAGGATTCTGGGTACGAGATTGCGTTGAAGACGAAACACGCCAATGACATGTCTCACACTTGTAACTTAGTCTTAAACAACCAATCGTTGTTACGCATTATATATTTTTAATCGTTATTAATATGTTCCTTATATGTTTCTCACTTTTCTTTTTCGTTCAGCCCCCAATTAGAAGTATCGGGCAAAAATTTGTTTTTTTTAAAACAAATATATTTCAGTTATTCTAGCCTTTGTTGTTTATTCTATGAAGCTCGTGACAGGTGTACAAGTGATGCGTCACCACTGATCGTCCGTCATTCATCCTGGGTTTGTTGGAGACTGTCCCCAGAGTCCTCAGGCTTTTTGGCCAGCGGTTGGTCGCCAGGAGAGACTCTAAAAAAGAGCGCGACGATGAAGTTTGATAGCTAAAAAAAAAACAATAGAGTTGTCTTTCTAGCCGTAAATATGTTTTTGGCCCCACTCCAGAGGGCTCATGGCTCGAGCCCTCCAGAATCCGCTCCGCAGGCCCTTGTTTCGCTCGATAAAGACAAATTTCCATTCACCTCGCCTCTGGCCGTGGGGCTACCACGTGCATTATTTCCACCATCGCCTACGAGTTACTGTAAGTCTTCTTCATCTAGTTCATCTAGCTGAGACGACTGAGAATTTGCTTATTCGTTACGTTTTTCGGCCATTTTCTAGCTCAAAACAATTTCTTTGCACATGACAGCACTTCAAGTCAATCAATCAAAGAAACGGCGGGAACGGTTGAATGGTTTCCAGTTCTGATTGGCTTTATTATTATTTTAGCCCGCAAAATACGCCTGGCCTGAAAAGTGGTCGCGGTTGTCGCTTACGAGAGAGCCCTTGAAACACCATTAAACTGAGAAAGAAAACAGTTGTTTACGAAGTGGTCGCTTACGGGAGGTGGTCGCTTACCAGAAGCGGTCGCTATGAGAGAGTTGATGGTAGCTCTCCAGACCTGAGTCAGCTGACACTGCCCGATGATATGGCTGTGCGTATGCGTGAGGTACTGGCCACACTGCGGCAATCTCGTTCCCAGAGGCTGCGTTCCTTCTGGTCAGCACCAAGAACAGGCCACATCAGACCGGGCCAGAAGCAGAGGGAAAGCAGAGGACTGTCCAGAGGACTATCAAGACAGTCGTACTGAAAGTCGCACTCTCCTCTGAACATCGGATATCACCATCCCTGCACATTTCCTGATCACGTGACCAGCCGATGGTCCTCGTTCCCAGCCTCCAGCGGCTAAGAGTACCAGGCGGCTCTGGGAACGAGAATGCTGCCAGCTGAGCGGGAAGAACTCCGTAAAAACTAAAATCTTACTTTAAGACGCTTTTTACACTTAATTCTGGTGCTGTGGTAAGACAGCGCGTAAATCTCATTTGAAGACGATTCATCTTAGGATAAGACGACTTTCTTCTTATTTATACGATGATGGCGTCTTAGATTAAGATGATTTTTTCTTAGATTCCAAGTGCTGTGGTAAGTCATATTTTCATCTTAACTCAAGATTTGAACAATCTTATTCTAGATGCTTTAGAATCTCAATTTAAGTTTCAATGCAAGGAAGAAATCTTCAATCTAACTGCAACGGTCACTATTAGCCTACATTCAAAAACAGGGAGCGTTTAATACTGTTAAGCTTGAACATGATACATGCAGCAATGAAAACACAACAAATTTCAATCCATTACTTTATTAAAACCAAATCTGAAATGACACAACTTATACAAATCCGCTTACCGTAAATTCGCAGGAAAACAGAGGTCGGGCCGCGGCATTTTAAATACTGTTTTGTTGGTCTTAAAAGTCCCGTAAATTATAAACTTTGCATTGCAGATTGTCTGAATTGTCACTACACTCATTCCTTTGATCGGTGACGCAGCAGAATTGCAGGACTCATCTTGGTTTTCAAAAAACAGGCGGTTTAGAAAGCGACAGTAATTTCTTCATTCCATTTTCATTCCGCTGAGTGTGCAGTGCATGCTGTTAAGTTCGTGTATAGTTACAACGTTTAGCCGAGGCTTTAGACCGTATTTGATGTCCAGATGTCTTCTTATTTGAATATTGAAGTTGTTTTTGTCTCGAAATTCTTGTTAATTCTTTAAGTCTGAACAAGGTGAGAGTTTGCGATGGATCAAAGCTCCAGACTCCGTGTCTGCAGAGTTTGGATCAAAATCAACCAATCAGAAGAGAAGTCCTGTTCTACGGTGGCCCAGAAGGCTCAAACGCAAACAAAAAAGAAAACGCAAATAAAAAAAAGAAAACGCAATTAAAAAAAAAGAAAACGCAAATAAAAAAAGTAAAACACAAACAAAAAAAGAAAACGCAAATAAAAAAAAGCAAAACGCAAACAAAAAAGCAAAACGCAAATAAGAAAACGGAAATAAACAACAAAACGGAAGTAAACAGGAAAAACGCGTAGGGACTGAGCTCTAGGATTGTTCGCCATTTTGTTCGCAGAGAAAAGAAAACATTCTACCACCGAAGATGTAATGGACAGAGAGGAATTAAGACCATTGGTTGAACACTATTTTCACCTTGGATTTGAAAATCAAGTCATTGTTGACTTCCTAAACAATCGACATGCAGTCAGGCTAAGTCTTGCAACTTTGAAACGACGGCTTCGTGACTACGGTCTCAGTAGACGTGGCTTGGACGTTGCCCGACGTAACTAATCGAACAGTTCGGTAATCTAACTTAATCGAACCCAATCGAACTTAATCGAACGATTGGGTTCGATTAGTTCGGAAATCGAACACAATCGAACCAAAAAATTTGTGTGAGAGTTCGATTTCCGAACCCAATCGAACCTAATCGAACGATATAATAAATCACTTAAAATATGCCAGTTCAGCGCCAGGACTGTCTTATGCATATGTATATAAGTAAAAATTAATAACAACAACTAATAATCACTTTATTGAAATAACCTTTGGGGATAAAAAATACAGTGGGTTTACTGTAAAATCGAAAATGATATAAGTTCAACGGACTATAAGATAATGCAAATTAGTTGCGAAGAACGCGGTCCTCAACACAACATCCACAACATAACGCGAGACTAGTAATAGTCAAAGATTAGGTAGCTGCGTTCGATGGTTTTTTTTTTTTCGTCGATAGTTTTGTATTGACAAGAGGAACTGCGAGGAAAAGACCGAACAGCCCCGGGGGGTGGTGGGGGGGGGGGGGGGGGTTCTTGGGTTCAGTTTTGCTGGGTATGTGCCACTGGCCTCTCAGAGCCCCTGCCCCATTATAGTCTATTTTGTGGCCAGTTATAGACCCCATCTTAGTCACTTTTTGGGAAAATATAAGTTTCGCGATCCCAACTAAGTCACTTTCTATTTATGCATCTACTTTCAAGAACGGAATGTAATGCGAGGTGATTGTTACATTTAATAAATAACAACTTTCTGAACTTTTTAACCGAGGTCATTTTGAATCCCTGCTTAATAGAATTTTCTTACCCCAAAAATCCGAAAATGTGCGACCCCATTCTAGTAACTCTATTGAAAATGCAACCCCATTCTAGTCAATCCAGTCTTGAAAATGCGACCCCATGGAACCCATCGAACTCAATCGAAACCTAATCGAACTAATCGAACCCATTCGACCGTTCGATTTGGTTCGATTAGCCCAATTTTTTTGTGAGGGTTCGATTGGGTTCGATTATCGAACTCAATCGAACCCAATCGCGTGATTGGGTTCGATTAGGTTCGATTAAGTTCGATCAATCGAACGTTCGATTTGGTTCGATTAGTTAGGTCGGGACGTTGGCGATCAAGAACTTAGGGAAATCGTGCGAAGGGAAATATCCGGATCTGACGAACTTGGAGGTTACCGAGCAGTTTGGCACTCGCTGAGATTGAATCATCACATCCACGTGCCAAGAGCAAGGGTTGCTAATATTCTTCGGGAGCTAAATCCAGCTGGTACGAGAGAAAGGAGACGCAGAAGGTTGGCAAGACGGAGATATACCAGTTACGGTCCTAATTTCTGCTGGCATGTGGATGGTACGATTAGTGAAGTCCAATTAGTGCATATGCTAATTCTTCCAGCCTGCAGAGCAGTCTGATTTGATTAAGCACCCCTTGTAAACCTTGTTAGTCATTAAGACTGCAAGTCACAATAGTGATCAGCATCAAATTTCTCCATGCCATTTATCAATGTATAATGAAAGAGAGAAGATACGAGTATTAAGAAATGATCACCAGTGAAAAATTCTCTAGATGTTTTAACCTCTTCCTACACATTTTAAAAGAAAATGTACAGAGACCACTGAAGTCAGTAAGGAAAAGTTGTTTCTTGACTTTTGGGACTTTCAACAGACTCAATAGCAGATTGTGTAACACTGATATAGAGGCAAGTGCGGAGAATATTTTTTTATTTTAAACAAATAAGTAACAGTCCCTTTAGAAACCTTTGCAGAGAGCTTATTCAAGCCCCGCTGAAGTTCTGTGTAGGAAGAGGTTAAAACATCTAGAGAATTTTTCACTGGTGATCATTTCTTAATACTCGTATCTTCTCTCTTTCATTATACATTGATAAATGGCATGGAGAAATTTGATGCTGATCACTATTGTGACTTGCAGTCTTAATGACTAACAAGGTTTACAAGGGGTGCTTAATCAAATCAGACTGCTCTGCAGGCTGGAAGAATTAGCATATGCACTAATTGGACTTCACTAATCGTACCATCCACATGCCAGCAGAAATTAGGACCGTAACTGGTATATCTCCGTCTTGCCAACCTTCTGCGTCTCCTTTCTCTCGTACCAGCTGGATTTAGCTCCCGAAGAATATTAGCAACCCTTGCTCTTGGCACGTGGATGTGATGATTCAATCTCAGCGAGTGCCAAACTGCTCGGTAACCTCCAAGTTCGCCAGGTCCGGATATTTCCCTTCGCACGATTTCCCTAAGTTCTTGATCGCCAACGTCCAAGCCACGTCTACTGAGACCGTAGTCACGAAGCCGTCGTTTCAAAGTTGCAAGACTTAGCCTGACTGCATGTCGATTGTTTAGGAAGTCAACAATGACTTGATTTTCAAATCCAAGATGAAAATAGTGTTCAACCAATGGTCTTAATTCCTCTCTGTCCATTACATCTTCGGTGGTAGAATGTTTTCTTTTCTCTGCGAACAAAATGGCGAACAATCCTAGAGCTCAGTCCCTACGCGTTTTTCCTGTTTACTTCCGTTTTGTTTTTTATTTCCGTTTTCTTATTTGCGTTTTGCTTTTTTGTTTGCGTTTTGCTTTTTTTTATTTGCGTTTTCTATCTTTTTTATTTGCGTTTTCTTTTTTTGTTTGTGTTTTACTTTTTTTATTTGCGTTTTCTTTTTTTTAAATTGCGTTTTCTTTTTTTTATTTGCGTTTTCTTTTTTTTATTTGCGTTTTCTTTTTTTTAATTGCGTTTTCTTTTTTTTATTTGCGTTTTCTTTTTTGTTTGCGTTTGAGCCTTCTGGGCCACCGTACTGTTCCCTATGAGGTCTGCATTTTTTTAATGAACCAATCAGGAAGAGCTTTCTAAAATTTGGATCCTTTTGTGTTGGAATTTTTTATTTTTTCCAAGTTAGCCTTTTTTTATTTATTATTTTTTTTACCGAGAACTAAAATGGTGAGAGTAGAGATCGGCGTATTAAATCGCCGATATCTGGCATGTCAGATATCGGCGATTAAATTCGCCAAATGTGCCCGTTCCCGCGATTTTTTTACGCTCATCGCTGCGAATTGCCAGTAAATTCAATCAGTCAGGTTGGGCGGGTTTATCACATGTACAACGCCGCGATCGGCGAAAAAAAATCGCCAGGTGTGTCCGCATCAATCGGTGGCGAAAATCACTGGCGATTTTCGCTAACGATCAAATTCGCTGCGATCGTCGTATAAAATGCCAGGTGTGTCGCCAGCTTAAGGCGTATTGCATCTTACGTAGGATGGCAGTATCTTATAGCCTGCTTAGGCGTCTTAAAATTTCCACAAGACCAAAAAACGTCTTAAAATAAGGACCCCATCGACTCAGATTAATATAATTAAGACTGGTCTTTCTTAAAGTAAGATGCCTTAATGTTGATTAAGATAAGCGCTTCTCAAATGAAGACGATTTTAAGACAATATTTAAGACGATCTTTTATCTTATATACTAACTGAGACTCCGATAGTCTTCATTTGCGATCTCCTGTGTTAAAATAAGATGATCACCGTCTCAATTTAATGTGTTGGTGGTCTTGCATAAGACGGGAAACGTAAGGTAAAATCTTCGTTTAAGATTTTAGTTTTTACGGAGAAGGTGCAGTAGAGTGGATCTTTACTTTTCCAATTTTGGAGCTGTTGGGTAGAGGCATTGGAAGGAAACGCAGTAGAAATGTATGTATAGAACTTTTAAACATACCGTTTTGCATTCAGCTTTGTATGCAGCTGTATATGAGTATAAACTGTAGCTTGCTCTTGTGTTGGTTGTTAGACACGTTGTAAGCTTATCTGTCGTGAGAGTTGACCCTAACGTTAAGTTTAAGTTTTAGCTTCAAGGTTAATTTACGGATTTTAAGCTAAGTCGTGAAGGAAATATTTCAGCTTAGCTGCAGAATACCGCATAGCCACTTTGAGCTAAACATTGGAATATGAGGTTACCCCGTTCACTGCACAGCCGCGCATAAGTGACTCTTTCAGGGCCGTACGTAGGATTTTTTGTCGGAGGGGGCAAACTCCACACACCCCTCACAGGGTTCTCCCATCACAGGGTTCTCCCGTATACAGACAGGCTAGTTGGACGTTTTTGTTTTCACCCCTTCACAGAAAGTTGCCTCTAAGACCTTTAAAGGAAACAAAACACACTGATGCTTTTTGTCTTTAATTGTCATGATTTATTATGGCATAAACACCTTGTTTAGCTGAAACCAAACATTGCCTCTCATTTAATGGTAAATTTAAGACACTATCGATGCACTGCTGTTAACAAAAGGAGGAAATCACTGAACTCCCACAATTCAAATGCAGTATAACAGTGGAGCGAAGCATTTGCAAAAACACAACCCTGATTTACGCACAATTCAAGCCTTTTGTTACTCTGACACGTTGTATAGCTTTATAACACACTACAATGATTACTAGAGATCCCCCTAATAAAAAAAAAAAAAAAATACAGTAGCCGTGCATGCCAAGACTGAACACTGTACAACATCGGGCCCGGCATTTCAACATCTACAGAATGAAACTCATTGCATGATACAAGCAATGATTAATTCCTGTCCTAACATTGCCATGTCTCGATAAGAAAGACAGTTAAAACTATCCCCCACTTAAATGAGCCAAACCAAACCCAGCTGAAATGCCCTATGTAGCTTCAAAAATACCGTCGTTGAACACAGATTAAGAGGACATCAAAAGTCATCAGGCACAAATGACCTGTGATGTTGAACATACCATGGTTAAATCCAAGGCTCTATCAAATCCTCCAAACCCACTACAAACACTTGAGAGAAGCGCAGGCCTTTAAAGACCAATTTAGCCCTGAAAAAACATACTCGTACACGTAAGCTAGATTTAAAAAGGCTATAACACGAGCCAGGGAGTTGCGTAGCGTCAGTCTATTTACCCACCAAATTCTATACCACAGGCCAAGTCCAAATTAAAAAATCATTATTTTCACAAGAAAACTCCTACTTGCTTTTACCTCGAAAGATTTTCCAAAATAGAACTTTATTTGGAATTCACATTGAAGGAAGATTTTTTCAGTCAATTTTGTCGATTTTCGCGTGATTTCAGAGCAGTATAGCTACAAGAAAAAGCTCAGCAAGCGAAAACATAGCCTCCCATGCAGTCGTTTTTATGGAACTCGTATTGCCTCCTCCCCACAAGGAGGTAATACGAGTCCCCTAAAAACGACTGCGTGGGACGCTAACTCAAGTTTTCCTGGCGGGGACAGCTGCCCCCGCGCTATGTATGGCCCTGTCTTTGTTTTTTCATAGATAGTGACTGTGTGTATATACGTATCCAGCTTTCAATCAGCAGGGTTCTCCAGAAAATGTATAGTAGAAGGTGAAATAATTCAAGTAAGCGGTAATAGTTGAGATTTAAAGCGGCGCAGATGCGTGTCAGGGTAGGTATGGGAGGGAGTCTTGCTCCTACCCTAGGGGGGGGGGGGGTCTGAAAAGTGCATTTCAGTGCACTTTGAGCGACGAGGGAAAGCATTTTAGCCATGAGGATGGCACCTTTATTAACCTATATTTGCTTTATTGTATATCATGTTTCCATTGTACATACTATATCTTTATTAAGGTCAACTGATACTTGTCAGTTTAGTTGAATTTTCTCAAAACGTCACTCATTTTCATAGAAACTTTTAAGTCATTTTTCTGTGAAGGCACTTGTATTTGTTCAATTTGTTTCAAGTGATTAATGTGAAGTGCTCGGTGTAGCTTTATATAAAGTGAAAAGGGACTACCTTTAGGTCTCTTATTCCAGGCTGGGAACAGCGATTGTTGCTTTGTTCTTGTCATTTAACTATCCATTCCAACAGGCTAAGATTTTTCTTCGCTGGGATGTTGAAATGTTGAATGTTTTCGTGCTGCTGTCACGAATCGGTGCCCATGTGTTTCCCGCTCCCAGGAAACAAAATATGATCATGTTTTTCTTGTTATATAAACATGCCACTTTAAAAACCGGAAATTATTGAAATGAATATATATTTATGTCCCCAAAGATTTCAGTATGTGTTTACTATTATTATATTTTATCTTGTGGCTATCCAGGATTTGTTTTTATCCAACAAAAGTGTTGAGAAACAATATGACGGATTAATTGTCCCACTCCAAAAAAATTCTGTGAGTAGCCAGCACTTCTGCGACCACTAGATGGCGATTTTTGCCGGTTGCCAGAGCTTCCAGAGAACCCTGAATCAGGGTGAGAACTTTCAATAGCCATCATTATCAATCGAAGATTGATATCGATTGCTGATACCTCTCGATCGTGGTTATGCAATGCAAATAACAACAAAATGATACTAAAAGAACAAGAACAATAACAAATAATTTGGTATTTTTATTGATGTTAAGCTTCAAAGTTCAAGTTCAAAGAAAAAGAGGAAGTTGAGGCCAAAGAAGCGGTGTGCAACCCTCTAGTCTCGCTATCGCAATGCCATAAACATGAAGCAAAATAATCAACAAAATCAGTGTTTTCATAATTTCAGTTAATTGCATTAAGAAAGAAGCGTAATAATAAATCACAGAGAAAACAAGAAAAAAAATAATCCAGTAGCACAGAAGCAATCACTTTTGCTCCATAAATATTGATTGGGAAGAACACATGTAAATTTTCTGTGTTTTTCGTCATCATAAAACAAAGGCTCAACCAGCGAATTGTGATATATCATTGTTTGAAAGTGCTTTTCATCATGACGGTCATCGTTAGGGCATAACAGATTGGTCTTTGGTTGAGGTGAAGATTTCAAATTATTGACGTCAATAATATCCTGATCACTGAATAGTTCTTGTTTGATTGTGTTGTGGAACTTGAACCTGACAACGAATCTTGGTTACAATTAAACACTGGATTATCTTTCGCTCTCTCTTCCTTTAACTTGTTAAACATTCCGCCTGGACGTGACTGAACTCTGACAGGACTAGATGCTGAAATAATAATTAAAAATGTTTTACCAATTGAACACGGGTCTCGCATTGTTTACTAGTAATGCCATCTAATATGTTTGAAACGAATACTCCTCCAGGGATTCCTTGGGATTAGTGATTGTTATTGATTACTGTCGATTGCTATTGATTATTATCCATTATCTCAATCGATAACAATCAATGATAATTTTTCGGTGAGTTCGGTTGTTATCAATTACCGATTTCAGTCAATATAAATCGGTGATTCATATCTGTTTATATTGATTGTATCGATTGATTTCCGATGTTGATTTCTATCGATTGACTACACCTGGAAAATCACATATTCTATTTTCATTCCTGGCGTGATCAATCGATGAAACCGATAACAATTGATGGCAATTGATGACAATCAATAACAATTAATCGATTGATATCGGAAATTGATGTCCAATCTATGGCCAATAAATTTGTCTTATTTAATTGCCATCGATTGCTATCGATTGTCAACAATTTGCATATATTTTCGAAGGCTGAAAAGAAATGCTTTAACGGAAGAAATGGGAATTACAGGGTACGTATCTAAGCCAGGCTACCAGTTATCAGAAGAAATTAAGAACGCAATATGATTAATGCTGCTCTTAAAAAAAAATTTATTTCTTTTGCTTTTTAATGGCTAGATTGGTGCTATTAAGTCCCTTTGGAGGTGACCCAGTTGACCACAATCATGCCTCTTATTGATCATTTTCAGCACATTCCTGTGATCTCCTTTCTTTTGAGCAACAAATCGCTCACCAACCTCAGCATCAAATGGGCATTTGTGGCACCCTGGCAGATAGTCAAAACAACCTGACATATATTTCCCAATTTATTGTGCAAAAGCCAATTAAAAGTAACCACACGCACCAATTATTGATAAAAAATTGATTGAAAAAAGTCAGCTTGACAGCAAAAAATAGTCAAAAATAATTTATTGTGATCAATAGCAACCGATAGTAATTAGAGTTCAACTTTAGAGTTTGAGTTGATCTAAAATAACAAGTATATCATTTTTGTTTCTTTCTATCAACTTCAGTTTGTTTTTTTAATGCAACTTCATAACAATGGAAGTCACTTGGCTCTTTGAATTTGATTTAAAGGGAGAGTTTCACGGTTCGGGGCATGTGCGAGCGATAACGAAAGCGCTGTCAAGCCTTTTGTTTTTGGACCAATTAGAAGCGAGTACACAACACCGGCGGGATACAGCGGGCAAGTCTTACAACTTGCTGGCATAAAAATAAAACTGACCGGCCAGTGTTTCGGTCATGTTACAGAAAGAAACAAAAAGGCTGTCCGTGTAAAACACATAGGGATTTTTGTAGCACCGCTTCACGCGTGTCCCATGACATTCAAGAAATGCCAGAACTTATGAACTTATGCGAACGTATACAGTTTTATTTTAGTACAATGTGCAGTTCCAGAAAATATCCATACCCCCCCCCCCCTCACGGAAGGTCAATGGAAATACCGAGGGGGAGGGGGGTTAATACAATTTAACCGCTCCACAACGACCTCCTTGGGGACAGAAGAAAGTGGCCGTTGTGGAGAGGTGGCCATTATGGGGACGTAGGGGTGTAACATGACACCTTTTTTCGGGAAGTACAACATGTTTATTGTGCCAAGTTCATGCTTACTGTAGCCTATGATGGCAATCCAATCTTAAATAATATATACAGATAAAATACACAATAAAACGTTAATAATAGACGCTACGCAAAAATGCTGACATTTTATTATTCTTTTGTTTGCATTCAAATTTGCCTTACTAACCTCGTTCTTGAGTTCAAAAATCAAAAGAATATTTTACCTTGAACGAGGCTTGTGAGGCTAATTTGAATACAGACAAAAGAATGTTAAAATGTCAGCCATTTTTGCATAAGGTGTATGTTTTGAATCAAAATGTTAACAAGACGAAACGAGCAAGGTTCGCAACATTCGCTGTATTATTGTAGACAATTTATGCTTACTGCATTAAAACATTGAAAACACAAATTTATTTTCTTTCTCGAATTCATTTCATTCACGATCTGTGCCGAGACGTGAATCCACGGACTAATTAATTTTGAAGTTTTGAAAGGAGAACCTTTTGAACCTGTTCACAAAGGCGGCTTTCAATTCTTGTGCATGCAGCCAGTTTTCGACTGGGTTTTCAAAGTTCTTCAAAATTTTACTTCATAAATTAAAATCCAGCATCTTATATTCAATGTGCAACTTATATTCATAGCGGTTTCTTCGCGGTAATAGCAAACGTTTTTCTACAGAGGTCATAATGAAAATGGAATTTGCAAAGGCTGGTCGTTTTTAGGTGAAGAAGAAAAGTTGTAAAGTGATAGGGATAACTTCTTAAGCGCTCGAGAAAGTTATAAACGTAAACTACGCAACAACAAAGCATTAAGCCGTGTTTTATTGATCTAAAAAATCGACCAGTTTAGAGTTTTTTCCAATTTTTCCGGATATAATTTTAGCAAAAGGATAAACAAGTGAAATAGCGAAGTGTTGTAAATAGCTGAACTACTTTAAGGGTATTTGCTTCAATAATAATAAAAATTGATCGTAATAGTGTGCGTCGTCAATTTTCTTAGTCTAAATGGATTTTGAACTTCTGAGGGGTTTAGGGAGAAGGGTTTAAAAACCCGGAAATTCCGGAGGGGTGGGGGGTCATCATAAACCCTCTGGAACGGAAATTCCGTGGGGGGGTATGGATATTTTCTGGAACTGCACAATGTCGATATCTCGCGGCATCGACCTTTTTTTATTACGCGCGGTTCGAAAAGCTGAGAAGCTCCCTTAAACTTACGTACTTAAAGCCAGAATTTCATCAGCATTCAGTGATAAACTTGCTATAGTGTGTTCGTTCGATAGCCTGATTTTATTAGACCGGCAAGAAGGTGAAGAATGAGAAATGCGCAAGCTTCAAGAAGCGATGCGACCGTTTAGTAACAACAACACTGAGTGTCCTTCCGAGATGCTGGAATGCATTTGAGAAAACTCTGCCATGGTGGCAAATCAAAACTGCGTTTGCCATTCGTAATGATCATAATTTTATAGATAAATGAATACCTCACAGTAGATTTTGTAGTTTGCCGCAAATCATTTGGGTTTTTTTTTCTACTGCCCGCTTTTATTCGAGCCCGATAATAGACACCTACAACTAACTCGCACATTTGATTACATATTTATTTGCTTTGCGTCTCAGTGTTGTACAATTTTTTCCCTCCAAAGCAAAACACTGATGTTTGATGCTGTTTGTCCGTTGAATTCTCCGTTTTTGACAGTTGACTTCCATATGAACAAACAGTATGATTCAAATCTAGAAAATCCTTGCGAGTTCATCCAAAGCCAGTTGGTTATAACGTTGATTTTTGTACGGTTAAAAGTGTTTTAGCATCCAAAAAACGACATTTTTGTTGATGGGTCGTCAAAGGTGACGTCGTGGCCGACCGGCGACGGGACGTTCTGTGGACTCTCTGGAAGCACAGAAGTTAAAGCGGACAGAGTGGAGTGGATGTAGAAATCCTGTGTGGTTAACAAGATACGTCCACTAAACGTGGAAAATTGGTAAAGGGATAAGTCTGTCTAACGTAGACGACGATTTCGCGGCACATCGGCTTTTGCTGTAAATGGCAAATGTTATAAAAAGTGAACAATGAAGAGCGGATGATCCAAATTTGGGCCCGATTTCAACAGATTGTTCCACCACAAGTTCGCATCGAATTTAGTGTCGACCCATACAATTTATTTTTGAGCCAGTCTGCTCGCACATGCCCTTGACTGTGAACATTGGCCTTTAATGTTGGGGGGACTTTGATGCACCAATGGGGCAAACTTGGTTGAACCTCAAATTGTGGGGGTTGAACTTGAACGGGTCGAACTCAACATGGGGCAAAGCCTCCATAATTTGTCATCAGTTGATTACACTGGGTTCCGTTGAATAATCATGCCCATAGCTATAACACCAGGTATGCATTTTCTTTTGGTTTACCGTATTGCAGAATAAATATCAGACAATTTTCTGTTTTCTTTCAAGGCCCAGACAATAGTTTCTTAATTCTATTAGTTCTGAGATCACTAGCTCTACATGCCCTTCAAAAATAAGTCAAAAGATTTCTTTGTTAAGAACTACTAATTTCTTAACATAAAATTTGTTCTCCAATCTTGTGCCTCTTGCTCATCAAGTTTTTTTAAGTTTCAAGTTTCTTTATTTGCACATAGTAATTTATAACATTAATGCAGGGAACAGGGATTAGAAAATGTGGAGGTGTGTAAACAAAAACCCATGGTGTTAAAAAGAGTTTATGCACCTGATCTCATACTTAACAAAAGATATCATGCATTTAAATTAACCTTAGATAGCGAACATGCATGGAAATAAACAACCAAAGGTTGTATTAGCAAAGGTAAATGAATAAACAAATAAATAAAGAAATAAATAAGTAATGAAAAAAGATAACTATACAGGAAGTCACTCTCAGGCTTCAGATTTTTGCATATATTGTTTTACTTATTTTCTAAAACTGTGAAGAGCTGAATAAATGGTTTCCCATTTTGAGTTGCGATGCGGCATAGGAGGACTGGTGCGTTGTTCTCCTTTGAAGGAATATTTCAACATTACGTGCTTTATAGGCTTGCCCTTCCAGTCGAAAAGTCTCCATGGGCGTCTTCGAAAATCTTTGTGTTTGGAATGCACCCAATATGCTTTCTCCAAAACGTAAACACCTTCTTCCATGGTGGTAGACGGTAGAGAGGAGTAAGTTGGTCATTATTTAATGCTGTACAAGGCTGTAAATGTACAAGGTTAAAATAGAATTTTTTACCAATTATTCTCAAAACACTTGTTTTACAAGAGTAGTAACTAGGAACTAGTCAATTAACAGGGCGGTCACTAAGATTTTAAGTTACCGGGTAAATACAGGCAATAGGCGGGGAATTAAACAACTATTGATTTCTTTTGGTTCTATTTTCCCTCTTTTTTGCGATGAAAGTAGCCGGGGGAAATCCCTGGCCCTTAATGACAGCCCTGAGTTTCTTTGTTGAATGGATTTGTGAATGCACGTTGGTTCAAGAATTTCTCATTCACAAATGGAAATGTGCAGTCGCATTCTGCAGAGTATGGATGACTACTGAATAGAAAACCGGATATCCCTTTACAAAAATCAAAACAGCAGAATGAGTGTACATTTGCCATGAAACTATAAAGGAAGCCACGATCAACGTGAGTTTTGGTTATCTGCATCCAATATATTTGGCATGTTACCTGTAGAAAATGTAATAATTAATACTCATTTAATTTCATTGGTCGAAAAGAATATCGTTGAGAAGTTACTGAACTTTCTCTGTCATTTAACAATACTTTCCAGCCCCTAAATAAAAAAAGCATTACAAGAGCTCAAGTAAGTCCAAGTTTCAAGTAACCTCTCAGCATACCCTGCACATTTGAACCTTCATATCAACTAGTGAAAATTTGGGAAATACAGGCCAAACCTTACTTTGTCTGCTACAAAATAATTATAAATACATAACTAATATCCTAAAGAGGTGTACAATATAAGAACCTTTTAGGATAAGCAGCAAAATGTAGGTTCATATATGCATGATTTTACTGTGTTGATTTTCAAAAAAGCTGTAAGCATGGTTTCAAAATTCTCATCAAAACAATTATTGGTTTAACTTGGATTTCAGGAAAAGTGATATTGCATTGCTTAGTTGAATCACTTCGGGCTGTGCTCCACGGCTGCAGGATTTTTAGCACAGTTTTAAAGGAATAATTTCTGTTTTGTCCTTCAAATATATTGGGCAGGTACTAAACATTTCTGGATTATCTCCTTTCAATGACTGATCTTTCCATTCATTAAAAATAAAAGAGACACGTCTCAAAAAGAAATGTGCAGTCGTAAAAGAAAGGAAGAAGTGTTGCAACCATACCTTGCAACATCTGAGTCTTCGTCACTGCTACTGTAAGAAAAGAAGGCGATGCTGTCAATGCCAGTTGTTTTTAAGTAGGAAAGCTACTATGGCCAACAAAGCCGAGTAGTTCAGCAAGACGTTGATAACAATTTAAGAGCTATTCTCCAGGAAAGTGAAGCAAAGTTGGAAATGAAAATTTTTAACCCCCCTTCATTTTCTGTGTGGATGTAGGTTACCTGAAGGGATGAACAGAAACAGCCATATTCGGATCGACAGGTGTGTCATTGCCGTGGTAACCGCACTTGATCACGTTGGCCTGAGTTCTATGTTTTGACCAAAAAATTCACTCTCAAGTAGTAAAAATAAACGAGTCTGGTTTTGCAGTGCATGTGAACCAATTCAAATGAAATTCACACAGATGGTAGAGGCACTCTCCCAGTTTATATAATTTTCTGTTAAAGTATTTTGGTCGTTCATGATGAAAGCACTGGATATATTCAATTTCGGAACAAGTATTAAACGATGGATCAGTACATTCTATACGAAAATTGAGAGCGCGGCGATAAACAATGGTTTCATGACCAACTGGTTTAGACCGTCACGAGGAGTGCGACAGGGGTGTCCCCTTTCTCCGTACTTATTTTGTGCTTTCCACGGAGATATTATCCAGCAAAATCGACAAGAACCAAGTATAACAGGAATCAAAATATTCGGGCACGAAATCAAATTGAGCCAATTCGCGGACGACACAAACCTTTTTTGTGCAAATTTTATCTCCGTTGAAAATGCTTTGAAAACGGTGGGAGATTTTGGGAGACTAGCGGGTCTCAAGTTAAACATAAAGAAATCGAAAGCAATTTGGTTGGGAAAATGGGAAAAAAAACAAAAGTTATCCTTTACAACTAAAATGGTTGCATAGTCCGGTTCGCCTCTTAGGAATTCATGTCTCTTATGATGAGAAGGGTAACAATGAACTGAACTTTAATCTGAAAATACGAAAACTTCAAACAAAACTGGATATGTGGAGATCAAGAGACCTTACACTATTTGGGAAGGTACTGATAATTAAGTCCTTAGTATTGTCACAATTAATTTATTCAGCTTCAATTCTTAATGTTCCCGAAGATATCGCAAGCACAGTGAAAACAAAGCTTTTTAGTTTCTTATGGAAAAACAAAAGGGATAAAATTAAACTAACTGGGCTCTACCAGGATCTGGGAAGAGGCGGAATACGTATGGTAGACATCGACATAATGTTTAAGGCTCTAAAATTAGCCTGGATTCCAAGATTACTGACTCCAGGGAACTAAAATTGGAAAACAGTTCCTGATTATTACCTGAGAAAATTCGGAGGTTTGAACTTTTTACTGAGGTGTAACTACGATGCGAAATACATAAAATCTATTCCACTGTTTTACCGAAATATTCTAGTATACTTCAGTGAATTAAAACCTCTTTACAGCTTTGATCAAGCACAAAATATAGTTCTATTCAACAACAAAGAAATACTTGTTGACAGTAAAACCATTTTTATCAGGGAATGGTTTAAAAAAGGTATCCTGTCAATACAAGATCTCTTAGACAATACCTGTCAACCAATGTCCTACCAGGGATTTACGAATAAGTATTTCTGTAAAACTAACTTTCTCCAATACTATCAAGTTATTAGCGCTATCTCGAAGCACCTATTAGCCAAAGCAAAATCAACGAAGCCAATTAATAAAGAGTTATATTCTGATAATAATCTTAGTCTACAATTAAATGAATCAATAACTCTATATCTGAACAAAATCAAGACTATAGCGACTTCTATAGGTTATTATGCACAAAAATCCAGACAACAGGTCATTCTGGGCCACAGAGATGGAGCAAAGATCTTTCCTTGGATGAAGATAAATGGGAAAAAATATTCACCTTCCTAAAAAGCGTCTGTAGAGAGACCAAATTAAAGGAATTTCAATATAAATTAATCCACCGAATTGTGGTCACCAAAAAGGAACTTTACCGCTATGGAATCAAGGAAGATGATGAATGTATATATTGTGGTGAAAAAGACTCTATTGATCATACTTTTAGAGATTGTCATTTCGTCAAGATTTTCATTCAACGGGTTATCAACTGGTTCAATATAGAAAACAAGATCAAGTTCAATACGTCTAGCGAAGAAAGACTGTTCGGCATCCTCTCGAACTTACATGAAAAGGTACTAGTAAGGAAACTCAAATATACCATGTTATTTATGAGATACTATATTTACGCGAACAAACTACACAACAAACCAATTCTCCTCCAAGACTTCGTCGATAAAATGATGATTAAATACAGAACTGAAATGCTATAAAATAGGCATGAAAAATAACTCCTCTGACTTGATCAATGGAACTTATTACGTCTTGCGTTTTTTTTTTTTTTGGTGTTTATGTGGGTGTGTGTGTGTGCGTGTGATGTATTAGAATTGTAAGTGGTGTAAGCATTGTAATTATTAGTAGTGCGAGCAATGTATGGATGGCATTGATAGTATAGCTAATATTGTAAATAGTGCATAATATCAGTAGTGTTTAGTACTGTAAACATTTAATATATGTGTGTAAGGCAGATAAAAAGAATAAAATAAAAAAATAATAATAATCAAGAAGACAATGTTCGTCTTACTATGTTGCCTGTCAGCCATTTTGACAAGCAGGAAAAACAAGCAGAACCATATTCGAAATTTCTCCGAAAGTACTATTTCCCAAAAAACCAAATTAGTAGCAGAGCTTACATAGATATTGAAGTTTCTAAATATCATAAAATCTATTTGGGGAAAGTTATATTCTGGCCATGGGTGTTGAAGACATCCGAGGTAAGTTGCAAAAAATTACAAAATTGGAAATTTTGAGGGCTCCAGTATTTGGGTCAAACAGGCTTTAGATAGAGAATATAAGCTTCAGAGGTATTTTCTATCATCTTATCTGTTATCTACATTTCATTGATTAGGTTTTGGCCAACGAATTTGATGAAATATAAATTAAAGCAAAGCCTACCTTGCAACTTTTGGGAATTTCTTCAGGATGCTTTTGTCGTATAGTATGGGTCTCTTCTCAGTTCGCTCGCTCCATTTTCTTGACCAAATCTTGCACAGCCTCTAGCGGAAAGGACAAATCTAACTGGCTACCCTCACGGAACATCTACTTTTAGACCAAAGACGATGATGCATTAACCCGAATAAAGAACAGTCGAACAGGTCAAACACAGTCGTGTGTCGAGTATCGAAATTATTCATCAATACAATCCATCCAGGAAGTTAAATGGATGCATCAAGATCACAGCTAAGCAAATGCATGCCTGCGACGATTCTGAATAAAGTCTTTGGCTAAATTGAGCCGTATATTCCGTGGTGCATGGGATAAAAGGACGACTTTTGATCCGCTTTTATGACTGTTTTACGGTGGCGAATAAAGAGGACAAAATAAAAGCGCTTCACTGAACGTTTTACGCAACCTGATATTTGTCCACATAATTATAAGATTGTACATATCCATGGAGCACACGTCAGATTTTTTGCCTGTGAAAATCTGAGAAATTCAGCGACAGACCGACATTATGGCCGAGCAATTTCCTTCGTTTGACTGCGGTTTCGAGTTTCTCAATGATATTGTAAACACTAACCGATGGTTATCGAGCTCTGAGTTTGTATCTGTCCAAGTTGAATCCAAAGTGCGAAGCTCTCTTTCAGCTTCCTCGAGGCGACTGGACCGAAGCAAACAGGGCCATGCAAACCGTATGGTACGAAAATCGTCCGCTCAGTGTTAACACTCCGGGCACTATGATGAAAGGGATCAGCGAAAAGGCAGTGCTGTCCACCGTCTACACAAGTCATTAGAGAGCTTAAGCATAAGACGTTCTTGAGGTCACGAACGTCAGGGATGTGGCGCGGGCCTGGATCGAGTACGGCGTTTTTGGCGCCAAAACTGAAGGTTAAGCAGCCGACGTCCTCCCACAGACGTCTCCTGTTGGTCGTGCAGCGAAAAGTATAAATAAAAGATGTCTTCGCTGAAAGATGCGAGAGATAGGGCTTTAATGAGCCACATTCAGGGCCTAATTACGGATAATAATAATAATAATAATAATAATAATAATAATAATAATAATAACTTTATTAATGTGTCAAGAAATGTAGCTGAGGGAAGAAGTCCCCTCTACTAATAGTGGACACCTAACTAAATTCTAGGAAATTCTAAAAAATGAATTAAGATCTACATATCATAAACCATATTAGTAAAATTTCATACATCAATCGCAAAAAATCATGTAAACCCTTGTCATTCTCGGCATAGGTTGCAGCCTCGACAGTTACTGACATTTGCTGCTAGGGCAGTAAGGTCCTGATTACGTATGACTCTTTTGAATTGCTTCAGAGAGGGTTGATATCTTCTTCTAGGAGTGAGATCATTCCACAGTTTAGGCCCTAGGTAACGAAGTGAGTGTTTTCCATATGTCACCGAAGAGAATCGAGGTTGAACAAATTCTCGCTTCCTTAAGTAATACGAACCACTCTCTAATTGGAAAAGATTACAAAGTCTCTAAGGCATTAATTCATGCTTAATCTTATACATGAAGATGGCAATGTCCTGCAATCGTCTGTTGTATAACGATGGTATGTCTGCTTTTGCCAGTAGTTTCTCGTAGCTAGAATGTTTGTCCTTAAAAACTGCCCTGAGTCCTCTTTCTTGTATGAATCTAGAATCCAGAATTTTCATACGATATTTACGACCGATTTGACTTAGATGAAATCGATGAAGCCGAGTGTAAAGCTGAATTCAGAATTGAAAAGAGAGATATCCATCTCTTAGCAGATCCTCTTGGTATGCCAGCGACGTTGAAATGCCCACAGAGAACTGTTGCCGGAGGTATTGAGGGCCTATGTATGCTCTCAAAACAAACGAGATTTCCTTGCCGTTATAGCGATATGATTTATCGCTTTGGAAGGCCAGTTCCCATACTCAGTATGGTCACCAACCAAGTTGTGGATTATATCTATCAAGCTCACGCTCACAGAATCAAGCAATGGAATAACCAGCTGCTTAATCCTGCCTCACTCCAGCTCTATGCCGACGCTATTGGAAGAAAAGGTGCTGCTCTAGAAGACTGCTTTGGGTTTGTGGACGGAACAGTTCGCCCCATAAGTAGGCCCAAGGAACACCAGAGTACTGTGTATAACGGCCACAAAAGAGTGCATGCGCTAAAGTTCCAGCCTGTGACCATACCAAATGGTTTGATTGCTAACTTGTACGGACCCGTAGGTAAGCAGATTTTTTTTCTATTTTGCAATAATCTAAAAACAGGTCGATAGAATACTACCGGATTCCTGATTACAGTAAAACTACAGATCTTAAAATCCTGCGGATTTCCCCGTTAATACGACCATGTACGTCGTCAGGCACGACGGTTTGATTTGTAAATTGGCCTTAAAATATTTTTGCTTTTTTTTTCCTCTAAACGACAGCCTATTGAAGCTAACTTTACTGTTACCCAAATTATGTTTTGCTAGGCTGTAATATATTTCACAGGTCTCCTTTCTGGGAGATTCATTTTCAAGTACTCTTATAATAGCTCGTTTTGATTAATAGGCCCTCTTTTTATCGTTGCTGTTTCAGAAGAAAAAAGACATGATGCAGGAATGCTGAGAGATTTGGGTTTTTTGGCAGATTTGGAGCTTCATGCCATTTCACCCACTGGAGAGCCTATGTGCCTGTACGGGGACCCAGCTTACCCCTTGAGGGTCCACTTACAGGCACCATTTAGGGATGCAAGGCTAACCCCAGAAATGGAGGAATTTAATCAGTCAATAAGCCGTGTCCGAGTTTCTGTCGAGTGGATCTTCGGTGATGTTGTAAAGTCCTTTAAAGCAATGGATTTTAAAGCAACTTAAAGATAGGCGTAGTATCTGCAATAATACGAAATGCTATAACTTGCTTGTATGGCGACCAGACGTCAGAGTTTTTTGAGCTGGAACCTCCTACACTAAATGAATACTTTTCTTAAACAATTACCATGTGTGATTTTAATAATCAAAGGGAAGCATTTTCCTTATCCCACACTTGTTCTTGTTCAATTTCTAAAAAAAAACATTAAAACATGTATATTTCATACAACTGCAAGTAGGTGACCAAACCCTAAGTAAGAAATCTGAAACAAGACAGTATGCTTTTAATCATGACAATGGTTCAGCCAGTAACCTTGTGATAGATAGTAACTTAAGTGTTGAATGCTTTCT
>NW_028145648.1:280000-322500 GCF_977016875.1 Pavona decussata
AGATCGGCCTAAGCAGTGTCGGCAAAATGTATGCTGTGTGCGCACTACTTCGTAATGCCATAACATGCCTTTATGGTAATAATACCAGCGATTACTTTGGTATTGAGCCCCCCACTCTGGAGCAATACTTTCAATAAAGTAAAATAGCTGAATTTATTTTGATGACACAGTTTTATTTTTCTGGTCAAACAAAAAATGTAATGGGGCATAAAATGTAGAATTTAGGGAAGGGGACATAACACATTGCAGGAACAAATGAAAAATTCCATAGCCTACCCTCTTCTACAAAGACTGGTCCTTTTACCCTTATTAGCCTATGCTTTTTTTATACTGAGGGTGGGCAGAAAGTACCCCCACCCCTCTAAAAAAAAAACAAAAAAAAAATCTTGGGAGAAGGGAAGGGACATTCACGGGCAAATCATGATCCCCAGGGGGGAATGGATTGGGTGACTATCCCCCCCCTCCCCTTTGATTAACCAGAAAAATGAAAATAAACACGTTAAAATAGAAAATAAGGACAATGACACTGAGTAAGGTGTAAAAATTGTTGATATTTTAAGCTAAAATAACAAAGCTAACATATTTGCTAACATCCAACATGCTCCCCTTAAAAAACTTGGGGCTAAAATAAAAATACTAATAAACAATATATTTGTAAACAGACACCCCCCTTTAAAAAATACTGAATCTTTCCTGGCATGATCTTCAAAACTTGTGAAATTTTTGAGGGAAAGGCTGTGACCGCCGGAGGCAAACACTTCTATTCACGCAATTTATTCTAAACTCTTTTCACTTTGTCGGCTGCCCGGGAGGGCTGAACGTTGTAGCTTAACAGTGTTACTGACGAGGCGAAGAAGGTTTAAACTGAAACATACAAACAAAGTCAACTTACAAAATGTACCAACTATAAGGTAAACAAACCGATAAAACCGATCGAAAATACAGCACACTTACATTGTTGTGGCGCGTTTAGACGAAACTTCTAGCGGTAATTGCTAGCAGACTGCAGTAACTGCGGATAACTACGCGAAGCGCGTCTCGTTGAAAGTTCAACGTATAATGAACAGAAAATGTCATTTCAGCAAAGTGTCACTTGCAAAATGCAAATTATTAACCTAAATTCCCGCGCAAAAACAGGCCTAGGGGAATTCTAATTGAGGCCACTATAACAATCGGGTGTTAGATCCAACATCCCGGCCCCTAAGTGTGAGATACTTATCGAATCACTTACAATGAATGCCTGTAGGATCTACACACATGTACACCTGACGAAAACGCTAAGTACAATCTCGAAAACTAAGCAGAGCAAACATGCGGGGAAGAGGAAAAACAGAAAACAAATCTAAATTGCACGATGCGAATTACGCATCCTAGAACGATTGCCTTACTAGAAAAGTATCATGCGATAGTCTCTAGATCTTAGTGTCTCTCATCCTGTTTGTGTCCTCTTGCTCCACTAGCAGACATAGCTTGTCAACAGGTCTCTCGTACACAGCTGCTTTGGTCCGGACTTTTAATCGCCGAACGAAACCTCTCTTGTCGGAGTGACCGCAAATTCTGTGGTAATGATCGATGATCAAACTGGTCACGTGATCTTCTCTTGGAAGAATAATCTGATTTCCTGACTGTGCAGGCACGGGCGCGTTGCGTAGCCTGCCACCAACACACAGGAGGCCATCAATAAGGATTGGATCTAGCTTGTATAAGCGGCTAGTCTTCTTAACTGGTTTCTCAGGATGGTTAACTTCATCTGGGAAAGCTCGACGCTGCACATTCTTAAAAAGCTCTCTTTCAGCTCTCCTAATCTCTTCAAGGGTAATGTACTTCGGAGTTTCGCGCAGTGCTCTGTCACCCTTACTCGCTCGTAGGAGGTTGTCTTTGTAGCGCATCAGCCACTCGATAATCTTCTGTAGGTGAAACCAAGAGGAGCATTTCTGAGAATATTCCAAGAGTGGATCACACCCTTTGCGCAGCGACGTTGTGCACGACTTGACCTCCCGTTTGACTTCAGGATCTTCATCAGAAATGTCTCCCACTGCTTCCATCTGCGTGGGCCATAAACTCTCATGCTGCCAAATGAATTCCGGCCCCGTTAACCAATGCGCTTGGCGAAGGAAGTTGTCCGCTGTCAAACCTCGAGAGGCGTGGTCGGTAGGATTCTTGTCGCCACCAACATGGTTCCACTGATTTGGCTCGGAACCATCGCGAATGAGAGCAACTCGATTGGCAACGAAGGTGTGGTACCGATTTGTCTCATTCTTGACATAACACAAGACTGCAGTACTATCAGTACAGAAGACTGATTTGGCGCTAATCGGCAATTCAAGTTCCCGCCTTAAGGGTCTGTCTTGCTTCACAGACATTGCTGCAACGGATAACTCTAGGCGCGGGATCGTGACTGTTTTCAGCGGCGCTACTCTTGACTTGGCGCAGAGAAACGAACAATGAACTTGGCCTTGATTATTGACGAGACGGAGATATGAAACTGTCCCCAAACCGATTTCTCAGGCGTCTGAAAAGTGGTGCAATTGACCAGACGAAATGACTTCAAAGCCTCTTGGTTTGATACAGCGCTCGATTGAAAACTGCGGCAACTTGGGAAGATCTGCTAACCATCGCTCCCAACGAATGCTGTCCTCTGGGGAAATTGGATCGTCCCAGCCCAACTTGAGTCGACACAGGTCCTGAAGAAGCCTCTTGGTAGTCAATACAAAAGGGGCGGCTAGTCCGAGAGGATCATATACCGAGCTTACGACTGAGAGAATGCCCCGACGCGTGGGAGGTTTGAGCTTGATGTTAACGTTGAAGTTGAATGTGTCCGATTCCACGCACCACTTAACTCCAAGGGCTCTTTCAACTGGCAGGCCGTCCTTATTGAGGTCAAGGGTCTTCGCTTCTTTAGCACGTTCATTTACAGGAATTGTTTCCAAGACTCTGCGACTATTGCTGATCCACTTCGTAAGTTTAAAACCACCTCTTAAAAGCAGGGCTCGCAGATCGCTTACAAGTTGTGAAGCCTCCCCTTCCGCAGGCAAGGATTTGAGACAGTCGTCCACGTAGAAATTGTTTCGCATGGTGCTCAAAACAAATGTCCTACCATCTGGTATTCTTCTAAGTCACTGTCCAGCCTACCATCGGGCCACCAGAGAAAGCGGAGATAAGTGCTGTCTGCATCAATCACTCTGACCTGATAAAACATCGCCTCGATATCAGCCATGAGTGCAATTCTTTCCTGCCGGAATCTTGATAGAACTCCAAATAGACTGTTTGTCAAATCAGGACCTTTGAGTAACTGATCGTTAAGCGACATGCCTCCGTATTTGGCTGAACAATCAAAAACCACACGTATCTTCCCAGGCTTGTGGGGATGATAAACGCCGTGGTGCGGTATGTACCACTTCACACTGGACTTCTGGAAATCTGCCGGAACTTTGCGGGCGTAACCCTTCTCAATGATGTCCGCCATAAAACCTTTGCAGTCGGAGTATAAGCCCCTGTTACGCTCGAGTTTTCGCCTTAACCAATGGGCGTGCCGTTCTGCTTGTACTCTGTTATTCGGCACTGGAGCTTCTTGATCTCTCAAAGGCAAAGCCATTTCGTAATGACCGCTTCTCAGGGCTACGGTGCTGTCCAAAACGTTCAGGAAGCGAATCCCCTCTTGTGACATTTCTGACTTCTCGTCAGCACTGGACTCTCCAAAACCGCTGTCATAAAAGTTCTTCACCATTCGATGGAGTTCAACATCTGTCTTGACATAGAAACTCGACGCACGCGGGCCATAACGATTATGTCCCAACGGACCATTGACCACCCATCCTAAACTTGTGCGAGAAGCATACGGGCCGCCATCTTGGCTGTGCTTCACTTCCAGAGGATCAAGGGCCATAGGAACGTCACTGGCAATGAGAAGACCGACACCCGCCTCAACGTCAGGCAAGCTTACACCACTTAGGTACGGCCATCGGTCCACATCAACCTACTTGGGTATATCATCCTTAGAAACAGGAATCCCAGGTCTCGTGTAAAGCGTGGGGAGTTCAATAAAAACATTTTCGTCCAAGTCTGAGATGGTAAGGCCCGTTCAAATGAAACTGTCAATAATACTGTCCTTCTTCTCCAACGTTGTTAATGAAATCTTTGTTTCTGCACCACTGATCCCCAACTGTCTCATGAGTGTCTCTGAGCAGAACGTTGAGGAGCTGCCACTATCTAAGAAGGCGTAGGTGATCATTGGCGTTTCGCTGCCCTTTGTCCAAACCTTAACCGGAACAACTGCCATGCCAATCTCTGGGAAGCTCGCCATCCCGTTATGAACGCGCGTGGTCTCCTTGTTCGACGTGGGAATAGTTGGAGAGTCAGCAGCCGGTCGACTACGAGCCGTTGAGTTGGTATGGAGGACAGTAGGGTGTTTCTTGATGCAGTTGGGAAACGAACAAGTTTTTCTTTCAGGGCAGTTTCGAGCCGTGTGGTTATTAAGCAAACAACTAAACCAGAGGTTCTTCGACATCAAAAACTGAATTCTCTCTGGATACGGTCGGCTTCTAAGGGAGTCACAGTTATCCAAGGCATGACCTGATTTGCAGAAAGGGCACTTAGAATTATCTCCTGGAGATGATGGGTCAGAACACAGTGCGACGGTTGGGGACACTGGTTACTACAAATCTGTGTAGCAAGGCTTAGCTCCGGTGACTTTCTCTCCCCAGGCCTTTTCCGCAAATGACTGGTTCCCGTTGTTCTGGGCTTCGCGTCGTCCACGATTCTTCCAAAAACTGGATTGGTAGCAACTCTGGATTCATTGTCCACAAAGTCAGCAAGGTCTCCGAAGTTGACAAGCCTTAATTCAACTTCCATTATGTGGTCAACCAAGCGACGCCATCTTGTTCTTAGGCTAAAGGGCAACTTAAGGACTAGCTTTTGGATGGTTTCTGGTTGCGCAAGCTTAGAGAGGTACTTGCTACCTTCCATAGCGTTCTTACACCTCACGAGAAAGATAGAGAATCTATTCATAGCAACGCCGTCCTCATTTTTAACCTCCCGCCAGTTCAAAGCTTTGTTCTCGTAGGCTGCTGCGATGCGGTAGTCATCACCAAATTTCTTTTCCATCAGGCGAAGTGCTTCTTTATAGCCCCTTTCAGGCGGCAAATAATGGCAAGATCGCACGAGATTCTTAACATCTCCACTGGTAAACTGCTCGAGATAGTATAACCTCTCGCTGCTATTGGACGTTTTTGACTCGATTATGTTTTCGAAAGCTCTCGTGAAAGAACTGTACTCCAATGGATTACCGTCGAAAATGGGAACCCGAGGCTGTGGGAGACTACTTTTCCTTTGCTGATCTGCTAGCATTTCTACGATCTTGTTTTGCTGCTGTTGCAGTGTATTCTGATGCTGATGCAACTCCAAAATTTCGTGGAAGGCTCTTTCACTCGGCGTAGATGACGTATTGGAGTGACTAGATTCATTGGTACGTTCCCTCTTGCTGCTGGCTATGGGTGGCTGATTCCATGTTGGCGCCTCAGGATTTGAATCAGGAATAGTTCTGGACATATGTGGTTGATTCCATGCTGGCGCTACAGGATTTGAATCAGGAATAGTTCTGGATATAAGTGATTGACTCCATGCTGGCGCCTCCGGGTTTAACATAGAAGTGACGTTCGCATCTGGTAACGAAGCGATTTCTCTGTCTCGCATAGCTCCGGTTTCAGCCGCTGCTAATGGAACTTGGTCTACTCCTGGCTTGGGCTCCAACTTGACAGAGTCTGGAAACGTTTGAACTCCTGGAATGATTTCCAACTTCTTAGAATCAGGGAATTCGCCTATCCTTGGCCTGGAAACTGGCAACATGACGGGGTTTGGTACAATAGTACGCGGAGTAGATTCGGTCAGAGAAGCCAAAATATTTTCCTTAGCTTGCACCTTGGCGATTTCGGTTTCCAAAGTCAAGCGCTCTTGCTGTTGGCGTAACTGAAATTTCTGTTCTTCTAACAACTGACGCTTCTTGAAGGCTGCAGCTTTGGCTTGAAGTTCTGCTACGCGTGCGGCTTCTTTTGCTCTTGCTGATGATATTGACGAGGAACTACTTCTACTTGAACGCTGCGATCCCTTGGACGCCTTAGATCGGCCGGACTGACTGACAGAGTCTTCAGGATTTATCTGCAAATGTAACCGTCCTGCTTCATCTGCCCTTCTAATCCAGTCCTGAACCCTATCGTTGAACTCGTTCATTCGCTGGAACTCGCGATCGAAGTACTCGTGACATTCAACTTTGCTACGCTCATCCATAAGATTCCGCAAATAATTGAAATTAGCATATTTAAAAGCTTCGAAGGCAGCCAAGTATCCAGTAATCTTCTCCTTTACGTGATGAACATTTTCCTCATTTAATAGTAACGCGTCCATTTCGTTCTTCCTGGCAGTAACCATGGAGAGATAACCAGATCTCGAATTCCTAAGTTGCAGAAGCTTCTCACCAAGAGCACCATCTTGATCGAGTGTTTTACTCAGCGTCTTTGAGCGGGTGGTAATACGAAATTCGGTTTCTCCGACCCCATTGTCGTCTCCATCGATAGCGGGAAACTCGAACAATTTTAAACGATGTGACCGCCGGAGGCAAACACTTCTATTCACGCAATTTATTCTAAACTCTTTTCACTTTGTCGGCTGCCCGGGAAGGCTGAACGTTGTAGCTTAACAGTATTACTGACGAGGCGAAGAAGGTTTAAACTGAAACATACAAACAAAGTCAACTTACAAAATGTACCAACTATAAGGTAAACAAACCGATAAAACCGATCGAAAATACAACACACTTACATTGTTGTGGCGCGTTTAGACGAAACTTCAAGCGGTAATTGCTAGCAGACTGCAGTAACTGCGGATAACTATGGGAAGCGCGTCTCGTTGAAAGTTCAACGTATAATGAACAGAAAATGTCATTTCAGCAAAGTGTCACTTGCAAAATGCAAATTATTAACCTAAATTCCCGCGCAAAAACAGGCCTAGGGGAATACTAATTGAGGCCACTATAACAATCGGGTGTTAGATCCAACAAAGGCAGATAAAACACAAATATAGATTTTGGTCAAACCTGTAGGAAAAATTGGGTTGCCATAAAAATCACATGTTACACTTACAATTGTAACAAAATATGAATATTAAATTTAACTTATCTTTCAGTTCTTAACTCGGCACCCCTATGGGTGAAAGGGCTCACTCAAGTTTTCTTAAGCGTCAACTATATATTTTTGATCAATGTTAATTTTAAAAATCGAACAGTAAATAAAATGTTAACCACAACATGGTCCCAAAGGGCTAAAGTGTGCAAATGTTTTTCTAAACAGCTTTTTCACCTTCCTCTTATGAAGACTTGGGCAAGACTCTTTCCAGTAAACCCATGAGTATCTGGCTCTGCTGTTGTTGCTGCTGCAAAAAAAAAGCATTTGGAAGTTTTGCATCTGCTGCTCCTGTCTCTGCCGCTGTTCAGTCATGACCTTTAACACATCCTGGCATTGTTGCTGGCTGTGTCTCTGCTGATCCATTAGCATCTGTTGCTCGGCAGCTTTATTTTCTTGTTCTTTCTTCTTCATTTCCATTTCTTCCTTCCTGATCTCCTTTTCTTGCTCAATTTTTTCTTTCAGAATTTGCACAGCTTCAGTGGTGCTTTTTCTGCTTTTTTGTGGAGTAACTTGATCAGGGCCTGCATCAGCATTCCTCTTTTTGGGTTGCCCCAGGCGCTCCATGGCCTTCAGTCTACTCTCTTCTACTGAAGCTTTCTCACTTTCATTCTTGTTGGTAAGAGTATTTGAATTTTCTTTCCTTTCCATATCAGCTGCTTGCTCGTTTTCGATGATCTCAGACAATGCCTTCTCTAATTCAGTTTCGTCCTCACATTCAATCCCAGAACCTTGTTCCTCCTTTCTCATCTTTTCTTTGTATTTGCTGACCAGAAGAGTGAGTCTGTCCCTGATAGAGCGCTTGCTGACTTTGAATTTGGGATAGCTTGTGCCATTTAAATCTAGTGCTACTTCACCCCAGACATCTCCTCTTTCTTTGCTTTGCTTAGGAAACTTCCATGGTTCCAAGACAAGGACTTCTCTGAAAAGCATAAGATCGTGCTCTTCTGACCATTTCATGGGATAATTTCTGAAAATAAATACAAATTTTCATTAAGTAACGAATTATTTTTACAATCAGTGTTCATATGATTTAAGCTGTATTGCAAGTAAAATTAATTTAATCTTAAGGCCTGAAGTATATAAACTAAGTTTTCAGCGCTGTAATTTATAAATAAAGTTTTGTTAAATTTTTTCCTCCGGCTAAAATTAAAACGGTAAAACTTGTAACACGTTTTGGCAATCTTTGGATATAAAAATTGCCCTCTACGACAATTTAGGGGCTTTTTTCAGTATCAATAACAACTTAGTGAGCCATTAAACGATTCAGAATGACCTTAAGTCGATCTGTAACTGCAAATTTAAACGGACAAATTGAAATTTTCAAAGGCATAATGAAATGTAGTTGAAAGCATGCGACGTATATGTCAAAAAACACCTATAAGGTTTATGTACGAACCCTGCACTCTTTGTACCATCATCCGCCATCACAGCTGTGAAGCTCAAAGTTCTTCCTGCAGGTGAAAAGAAAGTAAGAAATCAAGATTATTTCTTCACGGTCCGATCAAATAGCTCACGGTATCTATCTTGTCCACTAACCGACACTTTAGATTGAAAAAATCCCCAAAATAAGTCAGCAAAAGTTAGTAAAAATATAAAACATACCTTTGTTCAACACTGTACGCCAAATGGCGGCAAACGGCGTCATGAACGAGGTGTGGACGACGAGTTCTGCACGATTGAGCATGCGTAGTAGCATCAAAGTTCATTTTCTCAACTTCCGGTCGGTGAAGTTCGCGTCCTCGGTGTCGGTGCTAAAGGTCCGTATTGTGTTCGAGCGACAGCGATAACCTTGTGGTCAGAAGCGAGCTTGGCAGATCGGCACATTTGCCACATTCGGGCCACAGAAACCCGAACCGTCTCCAACATTACAATTCCCGGCCATCGACAACTCAGCTCAGAAAGTGCAGAGATGTTCTGTCATCTGCTCTAACAGAATCCATTCAGACAACACAGATGAAGCAAATGTCTTCCCAACAATTCCAGTCCGTTTCTTCTCGACAACCAAGAGAAATGTTGTAGAATCACACCGATCAACATTCTCCAACACCGCGGTGATTCTCATGGCATGTTCAATTTGTGCACTATAAATTCGGTTCAAATAAACTTAAATCTCCCTTAATCCACAAATAAGTGAAGTATTTGAACTTTTGAAGAGAATCCTTAGCTTGTTGTTTACTAGCCTGAGTGTCAGGCTTTTCGGGGGCGGGAAGGGAAGAGAGGAAGGGGAAAAGGGAAGAAAAGCCTGACACAAAAGCATTGAGACGAGTATTCCGCCCCCTCGATGAGCATGACGCTTCGCCGCAAATAGTAGCCAATCAAAATAACTTCCGGTCATGCAACTGTCATGTCAGCGATGACCGCTGTGAGAGATATGAATTGAAGTTACACAGACAGCTCCATTGCAAAAGACTCTCCAAACAAAATATTTTCTGTTGAGCACCACTGAGCAGAATTCGCGACTAGATACAGCTTCATTACAGGAGGAAAATACAAATCTCACAGTTCAGAACGGCAAGAAGTGATGACAAAAACGCAGCCGTAACTAATCAAAAGACAAAACACACAAGATCTTAGCTACGAAAACAAATAGGCGGCCGGATAAAGGTTATTAAACAATTCAAATCCTAACTAGAGAGGCTGCACTGTCACCGGACGCACTGAAACAAGCCAAACCAAACCAAACCCAAATAAAATGCCTCAACGGGTATAAGAACGACGGTTGCTCAACAGGCGATAAACGCAGCACTCGTAACCCAGAAATGACAGAAATGACCTTTGATATCAAAATACAAAACATGCGACAGTTGCATTGTTTAGTCTATCATGATAATTTTTGTTTCCGGCGGTGTGACGTAACCTTTTGTGTTTCGTCCAATCAGCGCCAACGTCCGAATTTTGGACGTTCGACACAGACTTCAGAAAGGTTCTGTGTCAGGCCTTCCTCTCCTCTTCTCCCCCTCCCCCTCCCCTTTCCCCCTTCCCTTCCCCCCTCCCCTTAGGAAGGCCTGATACTCAGGCTAGTTCAATCAATCAATCAATCAATCAATAATCTTTATTTATACACAATAAGTATTTTAAAGCGACGCTTTGCTTGTGGGGTCGTGTCTAAATAATTAAATAAGATAACTAATGAATTAGTTGTTTATCTTTTTGAGAACTTTTCGTTTCAAATGATTCTCGTCACATGTGAACGATACAAAACGTTTTTCATTGGTTTTCTGTCAAAATTTTGAATCATTGACATTGCGTCTGACGTGTAAGGAGAAAGTTGATGTTGTCTGACGCACTTGTCTGACGAGTTGCGATTGTATATATTTTATAAAAGAAATAAAAAAAACTCGTTCCTTGTGCATTGTTGAGTTATATAAGCACTTGGGAATTTTTAAGAACACGAGAAAAGTGCAGAGAGGCACTACGGCTCGTGCCTCTCTGCACTTCTCTCGTGTTCTTAAAAATTCCCAAGTGCTTATATAACTCAACAATGCACGAGGAACAAGTTTTTTATTTCTTTAATAAATTTAATGGCTTGATGGAATTACGTAAAAACAGAGAAGAAAATTATAATTAAAGCTTGATTTCAATGCATTCACAAGAAAGATTAATTGATCCCTCGTGTCGCGAATCTATGTTACGAAATACGTGCTTGAAATGTAAAAAAAACTGAACTGCAACACGATCCTATATCTTCTGAACTCACAAAACGGAAATTACACAACAAACAAGCTAATCATTAACAGTTTCTGTGAGACAATATTTACTTTAAAATGTAAACTTTTCTGACAGCTTAACTGGGAAACATCTGCTACAGTGTTTCTGTATCTTACTACTTGGTCTTTCTAGGATCCATGATCATAAATAGATTTTTCGCGATGAATTGAGCAAAAATGTGAAGTTTAGTTGAGAGGGAGCGAGCCGCCCTAGACAAAGAAGCAAAAAAAGGGATGAACGGTGCCTTGCAGGGAGAACTTCTTGAGGCCCAAACCTTACGCTGAGACTGCATGCTTGAATGTTTTGTCAGATATGAGTAATGAGTAATTTAACCCCGCCTTATTTCTCATTGTAGGGTAACATGTCCTTTTCCAATCCATTTTTCCAAGATTGCTGTTTTCTTCGCAGTTAAGTTTTTGTTATCTCATTGGCCGAGAGTATAGTCGTCTTGAAATCACTGGTTCATAAGTCTTTTGTCCTGTTATAGTATATGTAATATAGTTTCATTGTAGCCTCTATCATTTAAAGCTGTAAAATACATACATAGTTTCTATATCTCAGTTTGTATTGTAACTCTGTGATTTAGTTTAACTGGGTGCAATGAGTTTTTAATACATGGTCATTATTGTTATTATTATTATTATTATTATTATTATTATTATTTTGGTTTTTTGGTTTTCAAGTAGATAATTCTGAACTGAGTTGTTTTGTTTTGTTTTTTGTAGTTTTATAACCAGCAGTGAGTAGTGGAGACAGCGCTGACCCAAGGAGAGGGTGGACTGTATCTCTTACCAGCCAAGAGGAAAGCTATTTTATTCCAGCTCGTTCCACATCCCGAAGATGTTGGAAAACAACTGCAGGTAAAACGCTATGACTGAATGCAACAAAGTAGAGGAGCTGTTACAAACTAACAGTGAAATAGTAAAGAAAACTTTGAATTTTTCTTTAGTCGTCTTAGCTCACGTCACAATACAATATCAGTTATGATAGATGAGTTAATCGTTTGTCTCACGATTGAGTCACAAAGATGTGGATCGCGGTATTGTCAAGTGCCTGTACGATAGATCGAAACACCTCATAACTAAACCATCAGTTATCTCGCCACAAAAGAAACACCTCTCATCAGTTCTTGTTTCTAACGGTTATCCGTTTTCGTTTGTGAAAAACATTACGAAAACAAAGAAACAAACAGCCACAAAAGAACCAGCGCCTGAAATTAAATCTACTGCGGTGCTACCATACGTCAAAGGGTTATCAGAGGCTCTTCGCCGTTGCCTACAACAGCAAGGCATACGGACAGTTTTCAGATCTGACACAACACTTAGATCACACCTAGTGCGACCTAAGGACACTGTCGACCCTGCAAAACAAGACGGAGTAGTCTACAAGATTCCCTGTGAGTGTGGCAAGGTCTATATTGGAGAGACGGGAAGATCTATGCATGAAAGGATTAAGGAACACGATAAAGACATACGGCTTGCTCGAACCCAATCCTCCGCCGTTTCAGAACACAGCAATGCGACGGGCCACTATCCGCTCTGGGATGAGGTTAAGTTTATTGACCGAGACCCACATTGGTACACCCGTAGGGTTAAAGAGGCTATTCACATAAGGCTTCACCTTGACAACATCAATAGGGATAATGGAATTGAAATTCCGGAAGCATGGATGCCCACGATCAAACTACACAGCAACCGATCAGTACCAAGGCGGACGGCCGAGGGAACAATTTCTACTCTGAACGACGAGGATCGAAATCCTCTAATCAACAACAGCCTAAGAGAGGATCGAAACGCACCAATCAACACAAACCAAGGTGCTACTTATACTGTCACGCAATCAGTCGACACCATCGCCTGATGAAGACCAGCAGTATAGCGGTCGAAACGTCGCGATCCACATCGTTGTGACTCAATCGTGAGACAAACGATTAACTCATCTATCATTTTAAACCACGATGACAAACACCTTTCATAATAATATCAGTTATTTCAATGACACCCGTCATCCTTCCAGAGCTCAGAATTCTCGTTCTCATGGGTAGAAGTTTTGGCTATACCTACAGATAGGTACTGTACAAGGGTAGCCACCTCAAATCTCACTGAAAACTCTGAAATATACCAGTCACTTATGGCTTTGCCTCCTATACTGATCGCCATTTTGGTTTTGTTCTTCACAGGTCACCTCCATTGCATTGGAGCTGGGTTCCCGAGAGTCTCGATGTGCTGTGTTAGTGTGCAGTGGTGGGGGAGGGGAGGCTGCCACTTTTAAGACATCCTTTGTATCATATGGCTTGAAATTAGCCGCCGAGGAGGATCAGTTTGACTGGGACGACTTACAAATTTTCTCTAAAGTCAAGTAAGCCTAGTTCAAGCAATAATGCTTCTTGTTTGTATCGTTCCTTACGATATCATAGCAGTAATCTCTAGCAATGGTTGCGCTTTACATGTATTGCTGTCAATTGGACTTCCCAGGAGCCAATATGTGTATTTAGTTTGTTAGTTTAATACCCAAAAGAGAAAAGTTGTAATTAGAAGGGATACTGGATGTCCACGGGGTCCCTTGTTTTAGAAAATGATTCGAGGAAAATGTATGTTGAATGCTCACTGTTGTATATTGTCCATGCTTGATGATTCAGTTGGAAAACTAGGAAGCAATTTGTCTTGCATTATTTTGAATTCATTGTGCAATCGAATCTTTTTTTTATAGGATCTGGAAAGAAGCAGACAAGCAACAATTTTTATAAGAATAACGACACATTTGAGTTTACAAGACGTGTTTCGGTCGTACAACGACCATCTTCAGTTGAAAGTAGAATTAATTTGAAGTTACATTTGAGTTTATAATGTAATGCTAAACAAAGATAAATAACAAACGTGCAATAAATTAGGAATCTAACAAAATAGCCAAAGGTAACATTGGAAGTTTACAATAAAACATGTTGATTAGAACGAGAGAGTTGAGTTAACGTGGTATAGTTGTTTGTTTAAAGAAGGTTGCCCCCAGAAGATGTGTAACGCCTCTTTTATCTTGACCTGGAATGTTGTGGTCCCATGGTCTATAACTTTGAAACATGCAACAGAGCAGCAATTGCGGCAGGCCTCGGATTTTTGAAGGTATTGATAGATATGTGAGGTCCTGTCCCTGTTTATGTGTTCGCGAATGCGTGTCGAGAGGTGTCGGCTGGTTTCGCCGACATAGGAAGAATTACAGCTTGGACAGGTAAACTTGCACCCTGCTAGCAGAGCCTTTCTTTTGCTTGCTCGATTTTGGCGTTCTCGAGAAAGACATGAATCGAGTAAGATCTTTATTGAGCATGCACTCCATGTTGTCAGGATACAGTTTCGAACCCCGGTCTAATATGCCTAATAGGCGTGCACTTGCTGCTATTTGAAGTCCTCCAACTTACAGCATTTCAAGCAGAGCTTTTCACAAGAATTAATCTGATCAATTATCAGGGCAGTGAGAGAAGAAACCACCAATAACATCGGGTGCGAAGGAAGGTGAAACGAAAGTACATCTGACCGCTTGGATAACTCTTTCTTAAACGGAATCGCTCGTTGAAAAAAATAGCGATTTGCCGTGTCCGGTAGGAAGAGATACGAACGTATCTGAGCCGGAAACAAAGGACTTTAAGGCAGTTGACTGCTGTATTGACAAATCATGTAATCCGTGGAACATACCAATTATATTAGGAAGAATCCTGTCGAGAAAAACTGGTGCTTGGCTTCGAGCAGATCTCTCCGCCATAATTTTTTTATTTTTCATGGTACAGCGGGCTCAACTATAACCATCGGTTTTATCACTAAACGGATGCTCACACTGGAAAAACCAGTTTGACGAGAGAAAACAAGATTGACTTGTCCAGAAGTTCGGGCTGCGGCGGCTTCAAAGAGTTGACGCGATTCAGGCAGAGCCTCCTTTTCTCCTCCTTAGTAAAGAAAAAGACAAAAGGAGGCTCTGCTCGCAGGGTGGTAAACTTGTAGACAACATTCGAATGAAGTTCAACAGGCACAGGGTCCTTTACGCTAAACATACTGACTGATCTTGAAGGAAGAAAAGGCTAGCTTAACATCAAGATCGTTACAATAACGTTTAAGTAGCCTGCGTAATCTGTTCTGTGCTGAAATAAAAAAGGGTCTAACATAAGGTAATTTGAAAAATTGTGTAGAAATGGAGGGAGGACTAGCAGGTATGTTAGTAAACATACAAAACTCAGACCCTTCCTAACGGGACTGGGTAATTTGCGAGTTGTGGAGTTGCTAGTTGCGAGTTGCAGTTGCGAGTTGCGAGTTGCGAGTTGCCAGTTGCGAGTTGCGAGTTGCGAGTTGCGAGTTGCGAGTTGCGAGTTGCGAGTTGCGAGTTGCGAGTTGCGAGTTGCGAGTTGCGAGTTGCGAGTTGCGAGTTGCGAGTTGCGAGTTGCGAGTTGCGAGTTGCGAGTTGCGAGTTGCGAGTTGCGAGTTGCGAGTTGCGAGTTGCGAGTTGCGAGTTGCGAGTTGCGAGTTGCGAGTTGCGAGTTGCGAGTTGCGAGTTGCGAGTTGCGAGTTGCAGTTGCGAGTTGCGAGTTGCGAGTTGCAGTTGCGAGTTGCCAAAACTAGAAAATGAATTGAAAATGATTTCTAGTGGAGATAACGTTATATAAAAGTTAAGGATCGCAAGGACGTAAAAACGGACTTTTCAAAGAAAAGGGTACTTAAATCTTTTGTTGAGTTCAGTTTTAGTATTCAGTTATTAACGAAAATGAAGATAAGATGCCAAATAAGTTTAATTCGCTAAGCCTACCAACACATTTTTACTATGTTGGAATGGCAAGCTAGAAACGAGATTCAAGCAAGTTTCGCCCAAGAATAGCAGTGCCAAATCATCGATATAGCGCTGAGGCCATGCCAGGAAGAAAACGGTTTTTCTTGTACAAAGGCAGACAGTGCCTGAAAGGGCCAATAATACACAGGAAGTCTCCTTTCTCTGACCCTCTCTATCTGTAATATTGATGAAAGAGCCATTTTATTTTTTACAAAAATTGCAACTTTGATGCCTCCGCATCGCCAAATGCCTTTCCTAATATCCTGTATATCTTTAATATTGACATTATCCCTTCCGCGCAATACCCAGTAATTTATCTTTTACCTGAAAACGGGTAACCCTATAACCCCTAATGAGGCCTCTTATTTTTGGTGAACAAAAAACTGCTAGTTCAATAGATGTTTTTCAGGATCACCAACATATCTTCGGTTTGAATTGAAAGGCGATTCACTAAGGATTTCTGAGAACAAATACTAATTCAGACCAACACGTTAAACGGTATATGATAGTCAACTTTAATAACTCAACAATTGAACTGGTAGACAATCGACTCCAAACGAGATAGGAGGAGAAAATGAAAACGGGTAATTGTCCTGTAAATGATGAAAATTGTCTGTTCATGTGAGCGCCGATAACAAGAAAACGAAAACGTTTGTAAAAAGACCGTATTCGTATTCTCGGTATTGAACTGGAACTAGCTTGCACACGAGGCTTATGCGGGGAAATCTTTTCACATGCAAATAGTTTCTAATATATTCCCCCGCAAGAGCCTCCATTGCAAGCTCGATCCAGTTCAATACCGAGAATACGAATATGGTCTATTCTACCATAGTTCGTTAATTTACTTACACTTTTCTGACAAAACCCGTCATGAATAATCAAAACTTTTCTTCACCTGAAATGTTATGCCAGGCCAGTATAGGCAATCAATAAAAATTACTAATTCTATATATAGCTCTACTGCGAAAACTCAATGTTTATCAAAAAGATAGTTCATTAATTATGTTATGAAAATACTCATGGAATAAACGAACGGGTTTCAAAACACAATAACTTTTGTTAGCTTACCAGCTCATTCTTTTCTGGGCACCCAAAATCAACAATTTACCTCGGCTTGTAAGGCAATATTACAGTTCTAGGTATGTGTTATACGGTTAAACATAACAGTTCATCACCTCGGACATAATACAAAACTTGATTTACGCTGTCGTGTCTGTAATACTTGGTTTTACGAAGAGTAAAAGGACATATTTGGATTAAAGTGCCCCTAACCCTTCAATTTGTTTTCTTTTGGTAGATTTCCATATCTTTCAAGAACTCATTTTCGAAAAAAATTTTGTGAAATATTGTATCCTTTTTTTTACGAGCGCTAGAAGTGAAGGCAGTCTTGTCGATATTTTCAACTATCGTTCGCATTAGTCCTCCACTCGGCCAAATGTGTCCAAATATGGAGCGTGACGTAAGAAAAGGACATCGAAGATTCGGGGTAAGGGGGGCTTCAATTGTAAACAGAGAAAATGGTTGAAAAATGTGTGGATGTTGGATGCAGCAACTCTCGAAATGTAGAGAAAGGAATCAGCATGCATAAGATTCCTTCTGATAACGATCCGAATACTTCGTGCTTTGGAATGATGTCCTTTTCTTACGTCACAGCTAAGAAAGTGTCAAATATGGGACGGTTCTCATTGGCTCGTTCCTAATGAGCCCACGAGACAAAAATTTGTTCAGCGGGGCTTAAAGCGCGCAAAAATTTAAAAATTTCAGTAACTTTTAGCGCTCGTAAAAAAAAAAGGATTCAATATTTCTAAAAAAAAATTTCGAAAATGAGTTCTTCACAGATATGAAAATCTAGCAAAAGGAAACAAATTGAAGGGTTAGGGGCACTTTAAAGAAAACTTAAAATATAGTGGTATAGTTTTGTTCATAAAAAATATATTAATTCACTAAAAAAAGTGCTTTTGGCAATATAGAAAGATCAGGATTGTGATGAGATTTCACTCTCTTCAAAAAAATGCTTTGGCGTGTTCTCCCTTTGAGAATTAAATTTCCTTAATACACTCATAGTTGGACCAAAATGATTATGGAAACTTATGATCCCTTATTTAGTGTAACTGGAATACCAATGGACATAACACGCAGCAGCTCTTCTTGATCCAAGACACAACTATCAGAACGAATGTTTAACCCGGTACACTCATCAAGATTTGTGTTTTTCGGCAAATGCTTCAGGCAGACATTATTTAAGCAAAAGCGAAATTTGGTTAACGTGGAAAAATTTTTTCCAGGAGGGACAATTAAAGCTTCTACTAGTATATGGATCTCACCTACTTTGATTTCTTGCTTACAATTTATATTTGAGCATTTAGGATTCTTTCCAGGTTGTTTCTTAAATCTGCAAACAAGCCAATCCGGTTTTTTTCCACAGCTGGGGTTTTTACTGAGAGCTCTGGTCACTCTCTCTGCATCCGTTTGATGTTTTTCCTGCGTCGACTTTTCCACTTGTTGTTCATTGCTGCAAGCTTCTCCTTGGAACGCAAGGTTTCTAGGTATGTCACAGCAAACCTGTTTGTTTAAAAGTTTCATTTCGTCTTCAGTGAAAGCAACTTGGTATAAAATAGAGCTTTCTTGATCAACATTAAACAGGTTAATCAACGTCCAGATGATGTGCTTGCAAGTCTGGTCTTCTTGGCCAAGAAAATAAGGGCAGTCACACGATGGTCGCTTACTTACGGTACAGGTATAGGTGTTCCATATGACGCTTTTGCCATCGGCTCTTTCAATGGTGTTCCTGCTTTTAATAACAACTGTAAAAGATTTCTTGGCGCTGTCATGTGTAATGCTCTGTCCTTTAATGTTTTTGGATTTACCTCTCTCTAGAGACTTCTTAAACTTTTTGCTCGGCCTTTTTCGTGTTCTTGCCTCTCTTTTGTCCTTTGCAACATACTTTTCTTTACTCACTTCTTCATCTGCAGACGATACTTCAGACTCTGTTTCGTCGTACACGCTGACGTGCTTCTTTCTACGCCTACCTCTTCTTTTCCGACTTGAGTTGACTTGACTTGTCTTTCTCTTCGGCTCGAAGCTAGCTGATGAATCAATTTCAAGTTCTCTAAACGCAACTTCTACAGCATCTGCACCCACTTCGTTGTCAGAGGTAAGTAAGGTGAGCTCTTCTGCCATGCGAACTGCTTTTCTTTTCTGTTTGGCATGTTCTCGGTCTGATTTGGTTGCTGCTGATGGGCCACGACCACCACTTTTTTCACCTTCTTTGTACTTGAGCCACTGATTTTCTGTAAGAATGCTGTCAGCGGTGTCTTCGTAAGCAGCCCGCAAAAGAGTTATATGACAGCTACCTCTGTGAGTGTAACTAGCATTCACTGATTCCGAGAGACTTGAGCTAGGGGATGACAAATCACACTTGAATGCTTTAGCCCAGTGAGTTCGCCGCCTATCCCACCATCGCAGCCAGTTGCTCAAGAGCTTCTGACCGTCCTTTCGCATAGCGATAAAATTATCTAACAAGTTTAATGTTTCAAAATAGGCGGAAGGCGTCGCTGAATCCATAAGCTGCTTAGCCAGTTTCTTGTAACGACGCTTCAGTTCATCATTTTCAGCGTGAACGGTGTGTCTGTTTACGCTCTGCATGTAATGAAACTCACAACTTACACTGTTTTTTAAAACTTCATCTGGGAAATGATTTTGGATAGATTTCCAGATGCCTCCCGCTTCGTCGCACATGAACCCATAAGGGTTAAATGTGCTCGATGAATCTCCGCTGACTTGTTTAATGACTTCATCCAATTGTTCCCAGAAAGTCCTTACATTGTCTTCGGCTTCTCCTTCTGTTTCCATTACTGCAAGTTTGATCATTCTTTTCATTGTAGGATGATATACGCTAGCTGTCAAAGTTGTATAGCCCGGGCATCGATTAACCTTTCCATCAAAATGGCAATATTCACGAGAAAGGAGTTTATCCCCATTTCTGTCCATTGACATAGCAAGCTTAGCTTTAAATGTGCTGGTTTTGAAAACAAAGGATGGGTTGCCATTCAAGCGACGGTCATTTACTTTGGGTATAAGAAACTTATCCCGTTCATCTGTTTTAGCCTTAAGAATTCCTATAGCTTCAAATGAATGACCCTGTGGATTTGCCTCGCTCACTGCTTTTTTCTTCAGGTTACGGATACGTTGCTCATTGACAACGCTTTCAGAAACGCTGTCTATCTCGTTCCAATCCTTTCCATCAGCGATTGCCTCAACAACACAGTTTATTGGCATCTGGCTTGGCTTGAGTTTTGGGTTCTTTCTAAACATTTCTTTGATTTTTTGATCGGCCCTCGTTTCCTCTCTGGGAAGCAAAAGACTGCAACTGTGGGAGCCGTAATGATAAACCGTTACCGTTAGCCGGGAGTCCTCAAATTCCCAAATTTTTCTTGCATTACAGCTGACAAATACACCATCTTTTCCACAATGATCGCATCTCATCTGTTCTCCTTTCTGCCGAAAATGATAACGATTTGGTACTTCATACTCTTTAAGAAAATCACAGTGTTGATTGTCACATCGATACGACCCTTTACACTGGGCAAGCCTCCGAACGCCATGAAACCCACTACGCTTTGATGGCACGTATCGCTGCCAATTGCGACCGTCTTTTGAGGACTCCATCCGCTTTCGAGGGTCAAACTGCAGCTGGTATTTACATAGGCCATCAATGTCATGTGGAATTTTTTCGACGCGGCATGCTGGAACTTTTTTCCACAACTGTGGATCCAGGTACACTTTGCCTGCGGTTAAACGAACCATGCCCTCGTCTACATTTGAAGTGCTCCCTGAGAGGCTACACGTGCTTTCATCCACTGCTTTATCACTGTCGTCACTGCTGTCACTGTCGTCACTGTCGTCACTGTCGTCTGTACTCAGAGAGCTGTACATGTTGGAGGTATGTACTGGTGAGCGTGGTTCAGCTACTGATGGCAGGAATGAAATATCTTCCGGACCAGCCGGGGTACATTTCCCTATGTGTAAGGAAAAGCACTTTCAGTTAATGCAATTAATGTCGCCTCTCCGAGGTTTGACTTACACTTAAATACTTATTTTAGCAAATGACACTTTTTGCGCATCAGTTAAGCTATCATAAGAGACTTTTAATTACAAGAACGATAAAAACTGTAAAGTCATCTGTTACTCCTACATTGAGTTATTTTTCAACGAGATGTCATTCAAAAGATCACGGGTATTAACCTTGCATTTGTGCAAGGATAAGCCTCCGAAACCACGTATTACAGGCTATGACGCAACATTAAGACCACCTTGTGGTCAGACCTTTCGTAAAACGACCACCTTCTGTAAACAACCAGCTAGACTTGACATTTTGGGCGGTCACTTTCGGGGGGTTTGACTGTATTCTAATTACCGAGAGGCTGCGAGCAGCACTCTTTGGTGAAAAATAAAAAAAATTAAAAAAAAAAAGGCTGAAGCATGCTTCCATGCATATTGAGTACAAGTTACGTTCGAGTGCCACTAAAAGGCCCTTATTAGAGCTATATGTTTAACCAAGAGAGGATGGTTTAACTTATTAGGGACTCGGCGTCATATGTGGGTCGAGTTTGTGCTCCGATACGTCTTATACTGAAACCTAACATGAAAACGTGCCCGCGAGTTTCGGCCCAAGAACACGATGTTCTGAAAAATGAAGGCGAGTCCGCGATTTTTGTTTTAACCAAGAAATAATATTGGCCCCTGGCCCGACGCGTCATCACATTCACATTTTTTTAAATTGTCCCTCATACTGCTCTTATCTAAAGAAATCGTGCGAAAAAAACCTACTAAACTTACCCTCAATCTTCAAACGACTGGAATTCTCCTTGTCCAAAATAGCGTCATAATGCTGGCCAATTTTGGAGATATAGATGGTTCTTCTTGCCGTTGCATTCGAAGGAAGTATCAGAAGAGTACGAACGTTATCTTCGAGAGGATAAAAAACAAGGATGGATGTCTGCGTAGCATTTGCTAGCACATAAAGCATTAGGTCGACCACGCCCGAATCATAACTTTTGGAGATAACATACGAATCTAGTTCTGCAACTACATCCAGGTTACCGACAAAGGGGGTATAGAACTCAATGTTTCTTAAAAGTTCCTCCCTGATTTTTGGCAACAGAGATGCTACTCGGTAGTCACTGTGGTCTTCGATTTCCCTCAGTCCAACGCTAAATGCATGCAATATGCAGTGTCCATCGGCTGGAACAGGTTTCCGCTGTTTTCCCCAATTGTTTAGATGGACGTCCAAGAGTTTCCTTTGTTGACGCAGAACATCCTGGTCAATTAAGGAACTTTCTACTGCACATAAAAAGCATTCACTTCTTTTTATAGTAGCTTTGCCAGGGAATGCCTGAAAGAAAAACAATCACACGATATCAGTTCAATGTAAGTATTTTACTTACGCTATTTAAAGCTAAGTTAACTTGGTGACATACACTGTATTTTCACCGTTCTGAGCACTTTATTGTTGTTGCCATGTACTCCAAAAGCCGCTGAATGACAACTCTGCCTCTCGCAATGCTGCACTTACTAGCGAGAATATCATGTGAACTCAAAATGAAACCTCTACCTTAAACAGTGATATTTATTATCGGCGATCGGATCCATTTCGTCTTCTAGAAGTTTCCTGTCCTCTTGACTGTCGTGTTCGTCACTGGATACCATTATGGAGACTTCTTCTGATATAGAAGAAACGGCGAAACCGTTCTCATGACCCTTCGTTAACATTCCATCGGAGGAGATGTTTGCAGAGCACGGCTGATTTTCACACTCCACTGCTTCCTTTTCAATTGACACGGAACTGTTATAATACAAAGATGTATAGTTACTGAATTTGAAGCAAAAGAACGTTTTGTTTTGAAGCAAAAGAAATGTTTTGTTGCTGTCCTGTGGTTCCCTTTACAAGTTCAATCATGGATGTTTTTAATTATTTTGTCACAGTTTGTGGAGTTCAAAATGAAAACTCTCCCCGCAAGATGTTTGAGGTCATTAAGCCTGGTTTACACGTACGACGCAAGCATAAGCATAACTGAGCACAAGCATAAGCACAAGAAACCTACGTGTAAACTGGTGCGACGCACGCATAAGCGCCTTGTGCTTGCGCTTGTGCTTATGCTTGCGTCGTACGTGTAAACCAGGCTTAACGCTGCAAAAACTCTTCCCTTAGGAAGACCTGAAAAGTTTAGTGAAGTAAAACTCCAGAGATAGCGATGTTAGCTTCCTGTTGATACAGGACACTGAACAACGAGTAGTTTATACCGATACAACGTAGAATAACTTTTTTTTAATTACTGTATTCTTCAAGTACATTGAGGAATTTACAATAAGGAATGCTCGGTACAGTACCCTTTTCGGCAGGGTAATCTGTTCGTTAATCTTTTAATTCGCAGAGCAGGGTAAGTTGCAAGTCACAGGCTCATCGGTCGAAATTGTGCAAATTAACTTAACAACTTTGTTCTTCCAATAGATATCAATTAATTTTAGTCACGTCCACAATATTCAAGTGAGATTGAAAATCTCCCCTCCTTCAGACGAACTGATAAAACGAGACATTACTTACCTCATTAAGTCACCACTATAGGCACGTAATATTTCACTTCCCTGCTCAGCATTTATCGGTTGCTTTTTTCCTTGCTCTTCATCGTCACTCGAAACAACAATTATATCCCTTTTTATCACTACACCGTCGGAGACAGCTTTACTAGAATCCTTGAGCTCAACTATCGATGCCCTGCTTTCATCAAATAACCGTTTACGTTCGTTTTCATCATTTTCTCTATGGATTAAAAAGGGACAAATGTCAGAGTTTGCTGGATGCGTAAATAGATTTTGCTGAAAATGTAGACTGTATAACGATCCTTACGTAAAATATACAAATATAACGTTTGTTTACTCTCGACAAGGTTTATAGCACAAGTGCTAAGTGTGGCCGAGCATTAAACGTTATAAAGAAATAGTATAAATTGAAAATATAATAACATGGTTAAAAATCTCAAATGGCAGGGGGCAGACAAGCCGGCGCCGATTTACAGGCGTGGCCGAGGAGTTGAACTCAGGGATACTGAGAAACTGGCGGGCTAGCGGTCAGAGCGGGACTTAAACCCGGGACCTGCGGCCCTAACCCACTTGCTCACGCTGCCTCCTTATTTTCTTAGTTTTAGAGAATTTTGTTTTCGCACAAAAAGGGCTAGTAACACAAACACTCTCAAAAGTACGTTAGAAAATTGGCAAAATTCTTAATAAATTCTGGCCTATTAACTCACGGAATTGTGCAAGTTTATTTTTTCGGGATTTTGGAGTTTCACGATCTCTTTTAATTCACTTCCTCCCTTGACCTTCCTGAATAACAAGTTTCCTTCTCCACTCTCTAAAGCTTGTTCAGTTAACATTCTCAAAGGTAACAGTTCCATTCTCAACTGGATGATCGGATGTCATTTTTGAAATGCAGTAAAACGTTACCCGGGAGGCTTGGACTTCCATAAAACAACAAAAGGGAATACTTGTCATACCCGGAGTTGGTTTTGGTACCTCTTTGGGAATATCATCAGTTGTAGTGACTACACAGCAGTTAAAAAGTATAGATCTATGTATCCCCAAACTATACATAGAGAAGTTACTGAAAAACTTAAAAAAAAAAATTACGATATAATTATTTAGAGACAGCAACCTCGATTAGCCACGCAAGAAAGTTCGAGATCTATAACAGATATAGTGTACTATTAATGCAAACATCACCATCGTCAATAGCAACTGTAAAGATGCTTGGCAATGTTTTCTTTCGGTTCCGCCTTGAGGTAAAGGCAATGGGCTCCTTGGTAAAAACAAATAGAGCCACGACCTTATAGACGAGATTCTGGTGCCTTCCGGCTTTTGTCCTGTTGGGCCTTGTGGGGGAGGGGGGAGCTAAAATTATTTGGCGCTGACTTCTCAATATTCCCGTTTTTCTCACTTTTTTTTAAATTAATTGTAACTGTTTTGAGGTTTGGAGAAATCTATAAATCGGAGTTGGTGGACGGCCGTCGATAAAATCTGGAACATGGAACATTCCGGAACATCCCGGAACACGAAAAAAAATCAAGATACAAAAAAAAAAAAAGAATAAATTAAACAAAAATAAAGGAAAAAATGAAATAAAGTGTGTATATTCATATAAAATGAAATTACAAAGTACGGAGTAGGTGGGACGGTAGTACAATGGGGTGTTGTAACTGACCACACTGAATGAAGGCGCAAGTACTTTCCCGCCATTTGCAACACGTACTTATCGTCTGCTACCCCAGAAATGGATCAGTTCCGGTTCGGCTGACCAAAAAATCAATTTCCTGATGTTCGGAGTGGAACTAAAAGTCGTTCGCGCAGTCTTTTTACCAAAACCCTTCAGGGCTTCCCGCGTCTTCGCCTAGGGCCTCACGTTCCGTATTTGTACTCCTTTGTTGGTCGTTTGGGAGCTTGGCACCGTTTCTCGAACGAAAGCCACGAAAACTTCTCTGCCCTTCCATGCAATTTTCAATGGATTTTATCTTAAAAACTGCGTAGGAAATTAACACGAAAGCGACATGATAGAGGTTGCCGCATTCTGTTTATTCTCGAGTTTTTTTTTTTTTAATAAAGTGTTGTTGTTCATGTCGCTGTCGTGTTAAGTTTTCTACGCAGTCCGATCAGCCTTGCTGAAATTTGAGTCATTTATATTTTTAGCTGATAAGATCTTTCACAGATCCTGTGTATACTTGCAGCATTTTCGTTGTGCGGTTCTTTGCAGATTGTTTGCTTTTACAAAGCTGTTCTCTACGCTTATAACTATTTTTCATCTGAACAAAGTAACCTGCTAGGCCTGCTTTGTTTTTAAGATAGTGCTTGCGCCTACGTTCATTGTAGTGAGTTACAACACCCCATTTATTCTACCGTCCCACCTACTCCGTACTTCTTCTTATATGAATTTTTTTCGGATACAATGTAATTTCATTTTATATCATTAATTATATTTTTAACTTTAATTTTATATAATAATTTTTTTTATCGTAATTTTTTTTTCGTGTTCCGGGATGTTTCATGTTCGGGGTTTTATCGACGGCCTTGGCGGACGTTCAAAAACGATGGCGTCATCAACTTATATTATGCGGACCTCGAAGAGGATGTACAATTTTCATTCTTCCAGCCAGCCTGGATAGGCCTAAATGACCTCTTCCCGGCTCCCAAAAATAATCATGCGAGGTTTTAGCACCCACTTCTAATAATATTGAAACTCCTAAGCCTCACCGTTTCCGTTTTCCTGTTGTCTCGTGCTTCTTGATTTCTGTCAGAAACAAACTTCTATCATAAAACGTCTCAATTAGACAACACGTGGCAGATAAGATTGTGCGATCGTTACCTCCCCCCTCCCCCCCCCCCCCAACCCCGCGAAACGAATTAAATGATCTTCCCGTGGTGAAATAAAAGAAAAACTGTATTTAATACAATAATTTTGTTCAGCTGTTGTTTCAGCTCATCTGACTTCTGATGATTGTAACAAATTCCTAACACTGATGCTAGATCCCCAACTTAAGATGTAAAGATTTGCTTTGTCCTTAGTCAGAACATTACTGTAGTCTTTAAACAACATAAAGCGCACGCGAAAAGATCACTGGCCAGATAGTTCGGCTTTGTGATAGGTTCGCGTAATAAGTTTACTATTACCAGTAAAGAAATAGAATAAAACATTGCTTACCATTACACTTGGTATTGTCCTCCATGACTACGAGGTCTTTACCATCGCAACTTTCCATATCGCTACATTCCGTCAGAGTTTCTAAGATTTTACCACGCGTTTATTAAACCGCAAAGAGCGGATTCATGTGCACGTGCATGTGCAAGCAAAGAAAACACGTAAAAGGTGTAAAGGGAAAAAACTCAGCAGTAAAAATTCGCTGGAAAAAAGCAAAATCTAGGGAAAGTTTTCTAAGAGTGCCAATTTATAAAAACGATACTAATAATCAATACTAATAATCGAAAGTTCACAAAATGAATCGTAGCCAACAAAATTTCACGTAAGTTTAATTTTGTTTTTCAAATAATTACTGACATCGACTGGTTACGAGGAGGCATTCACTCCATCGCTGAAAACAGTATTTTAGGTATCGAGAGCGATCGTCTGTGATGAAAAGAATACAGACATTTGTATCGTCAGGCTTCGGTATGATCACTGCGACTGATCCATCAAGATCGGTAGCCATCATAAGAAAACCTTTACTCTTATGTTTGCAAACCCCTTGCACTTATGTCGCCTGTATCATTTGGATAGCAGGCAGTTCCGTTACATTCAGGTTTTGTTATTAGCAACTTGGAAAATACCCCCAAACTTGATTGCAACCCCTTTTTTTGTTTAGTCTCTCGGAAACGATGTTTCTTTTATTTATCAGCTGGTATAGTGTTTTGTGGTGGATTTCTTTGCTAAATCAATTTGGAGCTTTGGATAATCCCATGCATAAAAGTGACGCAAATGCTCGTGTGAAATTTTGAAAACAATCCCCTAAGAGTGGCCCATTTTTTTGGCCGTGGGTTCTTACTTATTTTTACCCTTAAAAGGTACAAAAGAAAAATAACCGGATTCGTCCATTTTTTACCATTGTCTGACCTTTATAAAGCAATGGCATAGGTCCCTAACACTTCTTTTACCCAAACATGTAACCCTCTGGGTGTAACTAGGCAGATATTATAACTGAACTCCAGAGAAAGAGTTCCCATCCACGGGGTTATTGCTTATTTTTCCCGAAATTTTCTTTTTAAAGTCTTTGCAATCCCTCACTTATTATCTTACCTTGACAAGAATTAGAAATATCTTTTTTTTTTCTTTTTGTAACGCGCAACTCGCAACTGCAACTCGCAACTCGCAACTCGCAACTCGCAACTCGCAACTCGCAACTGCAACTCCACAACTCGCATTCTTCGCACACTCCTTCCTAACATACCTGCTAGTCCTCCCTCCATTTCTACAGATTGTTGAAGGTATTGATAGATATGTGAGGTCCTATCCCTGTTTACGTATTCACGAATGCGTGTTGAGAGGTGTCGGCTGGTTTCGCCGACATAGCAAGAATTACAGCTTGCACAGGTAAACTTGTAGACAACATTCGAACGAAGTTCAACAGGCATAGGGTCCTTTACGCTAAACATGTTACTGATCTTGAAGGAAGAAAAAACTAGCTAAACATTAAGATGTTTCAAAGATAAAAGAAGCGTTACACATCTCCTGGGAGCAACCTTCTTTAAACAAGCAACTATACCACGCTAATTTAACTCTCTCGTTCTAATCAACATGTTCTATTGTATACTTCCTTTGTTACCTTTGGCTATTTTGCTTGATTCTTAATTTATTGCACGTTTGTTATTTATCTTTGTTTAGCATTACATTATAAATTCAAATGTAACTTCAAATTAATTCTACTTTCAACTGAACATGGTCGTTGTACGACCGAAACATGTCTTATTAACTCAAATGTGTCGTTATTCTTTTTTATCTTTAAATTTTTAGGATTGAATCACGGAAGCCCAGAATAGATGTTAAACTAAAGTATGAACCACCAGCACTTGTTAACGAGTTTTATGAACTTCGGTTGGCTGATGAAAGCTTGGAAGACACACCAGTGAAAGACCTCAGGTAAAACTACAGTAATCATATTCTTTCAATGGCAACCAAATCTGTCATGTAAGGCACATACAGTGTACCATGTTCACACTTATGGTTTGGAAAGTAGACTTTCTCCAAGTCTGGAGTCCATGCAGTCCGGCGAAGGGCAACTTCTCTCCTCATGACTCCATCACTTTGTCGAACATGTTTGGTGCCATAAAGGCCCGTTCCAACGGTTTCAACATTTGATTCAACATGCGTTCAACACTTTGTTGAACCAAATGCTGGAGGTGTTGAACAGGTCGTTCAACATTGTTGAAAGCGTAAAATATGTTGAAAGCTTAGTGAAAGTGTGTTGAATCAAATTGAAATCGGTTTAAACTTTCATTCAACATCCATACAACATTTCCTTTGTTGTCGAAAATTTTGAATAGCTGTAAAGCCATTAGAACACTCCGTTCAACATTTGTCTAACATTTACCCAACATTCAATCAAACTTGTTCTCTGATGCAGGCCATAAAATGTGGTGTACCGCAAGGTTCCATTCTTGGCCCTTTATTTTTCATACTTTACATAAACGATCTCCCAAATGCCTCAGAATTGGTAGAGCTCCTGCTCTTTGCTGACTATACTATTATTTTTTATTCTCACTCCAACCCTAATACCCTAGAGTCTGTACTAAATAACGAACTAAAAAATTTTGAAGCTTGGCTACGATGTAACAAATTATCGGTTAATGTGCACCTTTTGCTGTTCATTTACGCAAAATATACATTCATTTGCGCCAACAGTTAAAAATTTTACGGCAAATATACGTTCATTAGCACTTCCATGAACTTCATTAACGCGAACGAACTTTCAATAACGCTACTTGAATATGTATTAACATTCAATAGCATCAACGGATGAACAATTGCACTTTTGGACAATCAAAGATAGCAAATACACTTTCAATCTCGCGCAATGGTTAATCATTAACACCAATAGAAAATCAATTGCATGTTATGACAATCAACTGCGTATTAGAGACAAACAATAATGCAATTTGCATAAAGACGCACAATCAATTGCACCTTCATACAATCGTTTATTCGAAATGGTCAATCATTTGCCGTATTTGCCGTATAGTTTCAACTGTTTGCGTAAATGAATGTATATTTTGCGTAAATGAACAGCAAAAGGTGTAAAGAAAACGACTTATCTCATTTTCAAACCTTGGCAGAGGAAATGTAAGCACAACTTTTCCTTCTCCCTTGGTGGCCAACTTTTAACACAAAGCAACGCTTCTAAATTTCTTGGGGTATTTATTGATGAGCACCTTACTTGGAAAGATCATATCAGCTATTTATGAAAACAAATCTCTAAATCAATTGGAATGTTATTCAGGTCCCGTTTCTATCTATCCTCAAAAACTAAACTCACTTTGTACTACTCGCTAATTTATCCTTATATCACCTATTGTAACTCTACATGGTTGTCTACATAAGTAACTAACTTAAATAGAATTATTGTTTGCAAAAACGGGCTGTGCGAGCTATTACCAATTCAGACTATAGAGCATATTCTGCTCCTTTATTCTTCAAATTAAAAATTTTAGACATTTATCAAATCAGCACGTTTCAAATAGCGAAATTTATGTACTGTTATCGTAACAACCTTTTGCCTCCTTTGTTTTTCAACTTGTTTTTTACAAACAGTCAAATTCATGGCTATAGCACCAGAACTGCCAACAACTATCGCTTGCATCATTCCTAAACTAATCTGAAAAAAATTCAAAATTCTTTACCAAGGTCCAAAGATCTGGAATTCCCTTCCTGTTACAATCACTTCTCTGACAAGTCTTCCCAACTTTAAGAATAAACTGCCAGAGTTTTTTAGTAAAATAATTAAAATAATTACTGAATTGGCAAAGCCGCACACTTGTTGCACAAACTATGTAAGCATATATTGTTAGGTACGAGGTGACCTCAATTATAAGCCTGGTGGTTTCTAGAGGTCACCTCGCCATACATTAAACAATGAATTAATTGTTTATAAATTAGGAGAAAGGCAAATAAAGGTCAAGTTCAAGTTCAACATCCGTTCAACTTTTGTTGATAAATTACTGCTCATAAATTTGTTAATAACTTACTGTTCCTTAGGTAGTTTCATGCAGGGGTTCCAATTAAAGTAAGTTTGGTTGTATCCTTTGGCTTTACTTGCTGTAACTGGCCCCTTCAATAAATAAGGCAAATTATGCTATTGAAGGTTCCTTGATGGACACTTACTGTAGGCTGTTAGAACAGACTTGTCTTGGCAGGTGTAACAAAGCCGGAAAGCGTATCTGCTTTCGCAGGCTAATCGACACTGTGTTGGCTTAATGTTTGGTTCAATTAACTGATATAAGCACTTGTTGGTTTTTAATTCAGAGTCTGGCTGGGATTCCTAGATGAACAAGAGTCTGCTGACAATAGTAAGTCTTCCTTGCTTAAAAAGACAGTTGACGATAAAGTTACGAAATTAATAAGTCCAGAGACATGTATACTGTGGGCCGTAATTGTTTTGGGTTGCTTAGATATGTTCTTATTTTCAAGACAAGTGACAGAAGAAAAATTCACTTAAATACCTCTGTCTCACAAAAACTAATACTTGCAAATTGAGTTGCTAGCACGTGTAATGGTGGTGTTTTCTTTTTAACTGAAAGAAGACTTAGGTCTAATAACAGGAACTTTAGCTATCAATCTGAGGGTTATAATCTTTGGTTTTCTTAATCATCAGCTGCTTTGATTTGCTGTGAGGTATCAACAGCAGATCTGACTGAAAGACCAATGCAAAGCTTTATTGAATGTACGGTCAAAGAAACAAACGAAAAGGTATGCAAGTGATATCTTGTATTTTGTTGGGAAACCAAGTGATTCTGGGAAGTCAAGAGATGTACCTTTCTTATGTTGTGTACTGTTACTTTACCTGAATTCTTTCTTGTGGGCATGGTTTAATCTTATGTTTTCTCTCCAAGATGTACAAAAACGAACCTTTTAGAGACAGAATCATAGTTTTTAATAACAGAAAGTGTGGGATGTGGTTTTGCTGTAAGGTTTTTGGTACTTTAACACTGATAGTTTTGTGTTGGCGGGCCCTTGTTGGCATCAGTCCGATGGACTGTGTAAACGTTCGTAGCCAATACCATTGACCACTGGAGCATAAGACAGTGAATTATTAGAAAGTGGTGCGAATGTGTTACTTTATATGCCTTCCAGATAGAAAGATCATACTTCCTTAACCCTTTCCCGCCCAAGAGTGCCACATGGCACAAGACGCAATAATGAGCTCAGTATTTAGTCAATTTGTGTGAAATTTGCACAACCAAAAGATCTTGGAAAGATCTATAAATTGAAGGCATAAAATCATGTCCCCCTCCTATATGAGACTTGATTTACCACCCTTCAAACTTTTGGAATTTTTTCCTTTGTACGTTACGGGTCCAGTTGATATCTTACAACAAGCTGAGAGCTGTACATTAAGCTATAGTTTAGGGAGATACCCAATATGTACAACGTATAGGGAAATTTTCAATGTTTTTCTTTTTTCGTTTTGGAGTTTTCACACTCTAATATGTGACCTCCTCCATCTCTGTTGGTGTGATTTATAGCACACTCCAGAAAATACCTTTTAAATGGTATATCACATGTGGTCTCCCAGTTCATAGTTAGCGATTAAAAAAAATTCGGCTTTTCCCTCGGACGGGAAAGGGTTAAATGTTCTCAAGTTGGTTCTCGGACTGTCACAGCAAAGGCAAGTTCTTTGTTCTATTCACTCTCCACTGAGTTGCACTGACTAGAAATTGACTTTAACTTATCATTCCATTTCAGCATTCATGGTCTCCTATCATTCTATGCCTGGCATTGCAACCTATCCTGCTGTGGCTCTCTTGCTTGGTTTATTTGTTTCGTTCAAATGCATTCATGTAGCTTTCAAAAACAACAACAACAACAACAACAACAACAACAACAACAACAACAACAACAACAAAAAAGGATTGTGGTTAACAGCTGAACAAATGTTGTGTTAGCGTTGTTTTTGTAATCAAGTCTGTCTTACTCTGGATTGTTGTTTTATTCCCAGATTGTTTATTCAGTGGATGTCCCAGTCAAGCCTAGCTTGACACCTGTTATTTGCACATGTGTTAAGGTAACCATTGCGTTGCATTCTATGTATATACAGGGAGGGGAGGGAGGCGGGGCTTGGGCTTGGCAAATAGTACACTGTGCTCAGAAATTACCTTGGACACAGTGGTGCACATCCAATGGTTGCCTTAACTAACTATTAATGAGGTAGCTGACGGCTGCCTTACTGATTGCCTTTATTGCCGGAGCTTTGATTCTGAAGCTGCACCAACCTTTATTGAAGCAAGCGGTTGCTAAATGTGATGAGCCTGGTGTATATAGTTTTGTTTTACAAAGTATCATCTATAAATAAATGTCTTTAGTGTGTGACCAGTGTGGACATAGATTGCAACTTGAACATAAAAATGGTACAATTCTTTTTCAAGTTCTTCCCGTATAGACCCTATGAAAAAATTGCTGACATTTTAATATTCGTTTGTTTGCATTAAACTTAGCCTCACTAACCTCGTTCTTGAGATCAAAATCAAAAGAATATTTCAGCCTAAACAAGGCCAGTGAGGCTAACTAGAATTGCATAGGGCCTATGTCTTGAAAAAAAAAATCGTCAAAAACTGATCATGGTTTGTTTTTCCTTTGAGAGTGTAGAAATCTCGTGCTCGTCTTGTGCCGCCTCGACTAGCTTTGTGGTTATTTGCGGGACAAGCCCTTTATACATGTATAATCTGAATCTGTAAATAAATTGTTGTTGTTGTTGTTGTAATCGCCATGACGTAGCCCCTGTAAGGTTCATACAACTGTCCTTTTGGAACTGATTGACTTTTGCTGACTTTACTTGTTTAGGAGGACAGTGTTGTTATCGAGACAGTAATGCCTTTTGAAGTGTCTCTTTCTCTGACAAACCTCAAGGTAACTAACGACTCGAAATACTTAACGGGTGTGGTAAATGCCAAATGATAACGTATGGGCAAATAGGTAACCATGTGGCTTTGCGTTTAAGACAACATTATAAAGTGTCATTGCTCATAAACTGTGTCAGTTCAAAGCGAAGTTCCGCGTGTCGAACGTGCGCGCGCGCGGAGCCCCATAGCTAAGAGAATTTTGTAATCCGTAAATGCGGGTAAAAGACAGCGACTTCCGAATGCTCAAGAAACACATTTTCTCACGAGGAGTTCACGTTTATAATAATGACAACTTTATTTGAGTCTCAAATCTTAATAGCCGAGCACAAGTGCCCTACTAATTGGGGAGACTAAAAAATATAAAGTAAAATCTTTTCAACTGAGATTAAGTAAAGTTAAGAAAACCTAATAACTAATTATCATTAATTAACACCTAAAAATTTATTTATTTGACAATTAACTAGATAGATGAGCAGCAAGAACAACGCATGGATCCGTCGTCCAACAAAGAGCTGACGTCAAACTTTCTTATAGCGATTTTAAAGTTGTTCAAAGTTTTTGCGGATCTAATATTTTTAGGTAGTTTTCCCCATAATTTTGGTCCAAGGTAGCGCAAGGAATGTTGACCATATGTTACTGTTTTATATCTGGGAATACTAAAATCAGCGAATTGCTGGCCATACAAAAATGCCAAACTAATTGCTTCTTTTTCATGTGATTATGTGGAGTTCTTGTTGAAGAGGCCCAGTCCTTCCTATTTAGTGTGGAGTATTGAGCATTTATTAACTAATGTATTAAAATGCATCTTCTCGATATTTTCTTAGCTGGAAAGACCGGATCAAGTGTTTGAAGAAGAACCATTTCTCGTATTGGCTGGGATCCAATGCACGTCACCTTGGCCTGTTACTATGGTTAACACCACTTTAAATATGGCAACTGTATTTGCCCATCCGTCCACGGCTGAGAAAAGACGAACACATACTCGCCTTGTGTGTCCAACATAACAGCTAGTTGTGGGTGAATTTTGCTGCAGTTACTCTTTGACATGCCCGTCCTTTTTAAGGTGGAGACTGCATCCATATGCAAAGCCACATGATTAACTATCACGCAGGCATCACGCAAAGCCAGCCTGCCTTGTCTATTTAAATTTATCTTTTGTGTTTTTCGCAGTATTTGCTTGTTAATGACGCAATGTTTCTATTCTAGCTCTCTTTGTTACTGAAAAGACTGTAGTAATACCTGGTCAAAAAATGAATGTGAGGAAGTAAAATTAGAAGGCTGGCTTTAAATCTTTAATTAAGATCTACTAAGTTCCCTTTTCATATTCTGCGTCATATTCTCTGGGAACTTATAAAATTTGCTTGTTTGAATTTTCCACTCTCCAGAAGTTACGTTTGTTGGCGAAGAGATGGGATCCCAATTACAAGGAAGTAAGGATCTGTTTGCTAAATGTTAAGCTGGATCAGTTGAATTGGTTTTAGCCCAGTTTTTCTAAAGCCCATTTTAAATACTTCTCTAGAATTAGACCCAAGCAATCTTCTTGTATTTTCTGCTATTTTAATAAATTACTCTTTTATAGTAGGGTAAACAGAATTTACAATGATCCTCAATGATAAACTATTCTGGACTAGCTCAAATCCTACTGCCCTGCACTATCGTTCGAAACAAACAAATCCCTTTCACACCTCTCTCCTTCTCCATAATACGTCAATCACCAACTTTGCACACCTAAAACAAGACTATGTCATCAAATGCATACATAATAACACGTTCTCAATTCGCTCTTTGGTGGCATCTGATTTGGTTACACTTCTTTTTAATGCAATGCCAGCTCCCTGAAACTCCGTGTCATTTATTGCTTCAATAAAGGTATCACTTCAGTTATGCAATCGTTTGCAGTGGAAACACGTTCATAGGGTGACGTGACTCAGTTTGTTTTGGGTTTCGTGTTCCCTCAGCTGAGCAGAGTAAACAGGTGTAGGCGTCATGTCTGCAGCATACATGTTCAGATGTCGATTGTGTGGTAGGAGAAAAGAGAATTATGAGAAGTCGTTTGCTTGTTTGTTTTTGCTGATGGTTTTTATCCTGTTGAGAGCAATACACTCCAACTGCGCTTCGTTCATTGTAAACTTGGATTGCATGTAGACACTTGCCTTCCACCTAATGTTAATATGATCTGTCTCCGTGGCAGCCTCGTTGCAGCAGGGTGAAAGTGCGTCAGAATATTACTGCTTAGCAGTCAGAGAGGAAGTCAGCAGACTAAAAGTTGTTAACATTGGCAGCCTTGCTCTGCAGTGGAGACGGTACGTCTGACTGCTGTCTTGATATGTACAAATTAATGCTTCAATTGACAATAATGTTAGCTTAGTAATCCCGCCTAGGTGAGAAGAATACAACCAAACCTGTATCAAGTGGGTAAATTTCCGGGAATTGTGTTCCTGATGTATTGTAAATAAGACCTTTATGAGGAGGTATCACAGGGATTTTGCCATTTCAAAACCCGCCAACGTTTTGTATCGACCGAAACCTTAAACTAATGTTCAAGGTTTGTTATAAATTACAAATCCTCAGTGTACTAAAACTGTCAGTGAATGTCTCCGGCTACAGATGAATGGGCCCTTTGTATAAAACGGTCACGTGGTACAAAAAGCACCTTGCTGGATGGCAAGCTACGCCGTTGGACCACAGGGGACCCACACAAACTATGTGACCGTTTGTATTTTGAATTTATAGAGGCAATGTATGGGAATATCGAAAATCCTCGTATTATCGTACTAGATTGCGATAGATATTCTCATTTAACATCAAAATAAACGTATTTTTACCTTAAATGTTGTGTGTTGTCGTTCCTGAGGTTGAAGACGGCGATTTTAGCTATTTGAAGGGTTCGACGTTGAACGTTCACTCGAGGGTAATAGAAGAGAGACAAGGGAGGAAAACTTGTTTTGAAAGGATTCCAGCGCCGGAGCGATTTTTCCCCCAAAAAACGCATCGCTCCGATTTCAAACTTCACAGCATAAAGGTCAAAAGATTTTCGATTCTTCTCGTACCTTCCAATCGAAAATCCATCCAAACGGCCCGGAGCTAGTCCTCGAAGAAAATCAAAATCCCTCAGTATTCGAGCGACTGGAATGCGTAGCAAAATTCATACGTGCCATTGTCTAACGTCGTCCAATCAGAAAGGGGCAATCAGCGGGACGGTTTCGTATGAATTTTGCTACGCATTCCAGTCGCTCGAATACTGTGGGATTTTGATTTTCTTCGAGGACTAGCTCCGGGCCGTTTGGATGGATTTTCGATTGGAAGGTACGAGAAGAATCGAAAATCTTTTGACCTTTATGCTGTGAAGTTTGAAATCGGAGCAATGCGTTTTTTGGGGGAAAAATCGCTCCGGCGCTGGAATCCTTTCAAAACAAGTTTTCCTCCCTTGTCTCTCTTCTATTACGCTCGAGTGAACGTTCAAATAGCTAAAATCGTCGTCTTCAACCTCAGGAACGACAACACACAACATTTAAGGTAAAAATACGTTTATTTTGATGTTAAATGAGAATATCTATCGCAATCTAGTACGATAATACGAGGATTTTCGATATTCCCATACATTGCCTCTATAAATTCAAAATACAAACGGTCACATAGTTTGTGTGGGCTCCCTGTGGTTGGAGATGCAAAACAAAGCGACTTCAGACAGTCAAATTTGAATTTTCCTTGTATTGGATGTCCCAGTGCGTAGCTTGCCATCCAGCAAGGTGTGTTTTGTACCATGTGACCGTTTTCTGCAAAGGGCCTATTGAATCGGAATGGATTGCAACTGGAATAAAGTAGGGCCAATTAGCCTCTTAGAGGCGTACAAAAGTGTCACGCTTTACTTCTAGCTCAAGACCCCAGCTCTAGACCCCAGTCTCCCGTCTTGCGCGGTATTGTACTCAAATTTGACACTTTTATACGCCTCAAAAGTGTGGGAAAATTGATAAGGTTTTTTTTTCGAAGTTCGTACGAGAACAACATGAAGATATGATCAGGCAAATAGGAAAATTTGTCATATACACTTTAAATAAAGAAAATGTCCGTAATTGAAGAAGTGAGCGTTGTTGAAAAACTTCAACACGTAAATTGGACCATTTCATCGCTTATATGATGTTATAAGTTAGCAGGGTTTTATATTGTCACAAAATCCAAAGATAATCACTTATTTGCTGACAACGGAAGACAAGGCAATGATAAACGTGTGTTTGAATGTTTTAATCAGTTGTCACCTATTTCGGACTCATTTCTGCCATCACCGTTTACAAAACAAGGCCAAAGTACGTGTTTTTTAATTACTTGGTGGTCGCTTAACAAATACGATAGGGACGGTCAAAAGGTGGTCGCGCCCACCCGGTTGGCCGTTTAACATGGGTTTTATTTATAGTTTCGGGACTTTGATAACTAGCTAGGGGTTCGACTGTAATTATGTCTGTAATGTGTTATTTTAATTTTTTATTTCAGAACTTCAGCTGCAGAGAAATATCCCATTGTGGTCACAGAACTAACTTTCCCTTCTGTCACGGTAGAAAGTGTTCCTTTCACTATTCAAACAGGTACGAATCTTAATAGTAGTTTAGTAATCAGCACTTATTCAAGCCCATGCGGGACTCGTGTATTGACTAGAACCAACTGCATATTAAACCGACTGTCTTTGTTGGTTAACATATCAAGCAGTATCATCATTACATAGATTCTTGTTGATACAGAGCCATAATTGAGGAGCTACTACTTGGAAATTCAAATGCTGGCACGCATTACTGCCACAAGTCACTTTCTCTCACATCTCGCTCATTTCAACATTCTTTGAACTTTAATGTAACTGTTGTGTTTTTAATTCTTATTCTAACCGATGAAAACCAAAGGATTTTTAAACCTTTTTTAAGTGTAGTCCATCAATGTTAAACTTTTGAAGCTTGTTTTGGTTCTCCCTTTTGTTCTGTTTTAGACTTCCCTTCATATGGCTGTTTACAGATGCCTCTGTTTGTCAGTTATTTTGTACACAATCGCACGCTTCAGGTTCAGGAGGTCGAGGTCACCGTGGAGCCAGGCGACGCTTTCATGTGCTTAGGACGTAAACAGGTTAAGCCAGCTTACTCCCAGCATGCATTCAGGATATGAACTAGTTAGACAAGTTTACTTAGCGTGCATTCAGGTCACAAACTGGTCAGATTAGTTAACTTTCAGGAGGCATTTAGGTCATCAAAAGCGGGTTACACTGGCTTATTCCTGGCATGCATTCAGGATATAAATACTGTTTATACTAACTAGCTTCCAGGAAGCAGTAATTTAGGACATAACCTACCGAGATTTTTTTACTCCGTGCACAGTCTGGCCACAGACATACTCAATTAGTTTCTTCCTCTATAAATTTGACCCATAAAACATGAAACACTTAAGAGCAAATTCTGGGTTCAACCACCTTCCTACATGTACCTGTGAAAATTTAGTGAAATTGGTGAAAATTTGATTGCTACATGTGTGTCCCATAGCAAGAGAATTAAGCTACGTTATGTCGTCACAAATAATTCACGTGGCTGCACACATTTCAGTGAAAGTTAGTTTAGGCAGATTCTTTACTGTTTAGGCCCGGTGGAAAAACGTCTGAGATAGTCTGTGGCAACAGTTATTTGCACGATAATTTCTCTCTTAGATTCAGTTTCGTCGGCTGCCCTCTGGTGATCGCAGGCTCAATTTTAGTCTGTATCCTCTTATGGCTGGCTATGTCGCTTTCAGGTCAGCTGGGATGATCATGCGCAGAAGATGGTTCCTTCCATTGTTTTTATCAAGGTAAGCAATTCTTGCATGCTACAAGTACCGGAATTGACATTAAACCTAAATGACGTAGCTCTTTAAATAATGGTCTTTCAAAGTATTAATACTGTTTACGTCATTTTACTTCCTCTGCTAGTTGTTCCTTCACTCAAAACCAAGATTTTGGGTCATTTCTGCCCCCTTCCATCCTCCCTATTCTCGTCCCCGCCCCCCCCCCCCCCCCCCCTTCCTTGTTAGAGGGTCATTTTATGGTGTGTCAGTTATTTCAATTTAGTGGTAATTATCCCGGTTTGAACACAAGGTCGAACTTGACGGATGACTTGAGCTTTATTACGCAGCCAAGAGGACGTGAGTTGAGCTCTTGACAAAGAGTCGTTTGGCCAAAGACAGAGAATGTTGGACAGTGATAATAGCAAAAGCTAGAACAGTCTACGTATCACAGAACTGGAAATCAGCGTGGACTTATGTAGATTCATTAGGGATCATTGCCTAAAAAATTGTTTTGAGTGTCATTAAACTGGGAGAATGCGAAAGGTTCACTAGTCTACAGAGCCATTATAAACTGATTTTCAAAAACGTGAAGCGTAAAAACAGTCCTTACGGGCTTGTTAGGTGCAGAACTGTGCACCTTAATAAACAGTTTTGTTGTTAATCGCTGCCTGCCGTCATGAACCCCTTGTAAAACCGGTAGCTACAGTGTAAGAAAGAAAAATGTACAATGAAACTTTTTGCAGAAATCAGGGGAGCCTACATCCTCTTGTAATGCTGAAAGAGGAAAACGGCGCATCTTCTCAGCGATAAAAGCGTGCGATATATGGGCAGACAAATGTGGCATTCTCCTTTTTTTTGTTTTTTCATCAGTGAATAACCATGTAAAATACGGCTATTTTGCCCACCACTTGATTGCGATTAGAACATTGTACGTTTGCACCCCACGAAGGAACTGTGACGTGTTTTAGCCAAACGTCACTTGTGCGCTACTCTCATCCAAACAAAATCGCAAAATAATCACCGTGAAATTACAGCGAAAATCACTGGTAGTTTACTCAGGCGATTTTTTGGGAGATGAGAAATTTAGCAGAGTACTAGATCTTTTTATTGATTCTAATTGTAAAATCGAATTTAGATATGTTACTTATTGATAAATACTTGAATAAAAACGTTTACTCAAACACTGTTATATTGATCAAAAAGAAGTGCGTTCAGTTATGAATAGGAAGTGGGGAACTTAAGTAGCGACGACAGCAACGCCAACGAAAACATCACTTGAAAATATAACTTTATTTCACTTGTGTTACTTCACGATTATGTCAACTATCCAGGAACCAAATTGGTACGCGCACACTCACCGTTGTCTGTTTACGTTCTCCACAAAACCTTGAATCTGGCCATTTCTCGTTATTTTACACAGGACGGCAAAATGTACCAAATTTAAAACGCAGTGTAGAGCGATTGTTTTTGCTCATTAAAACCTATTGGCTTGTGGCTTTATTGGTTCCCTAATCAGAAGTACCTGATAGGCTTTTACACAAGTTGCTCGGATATCTCTCAAAAGTTGCCCCAAAAATTTTCAAAAGTTCCCCAAAAGTTGCTCATTTCACTCAAAAGTTGCTTTTTATCAACTCAAACAAATCAGTTTCTACGACTGATGAAAGTAAATCTTTGCACATCTATACGAATTATTTACTTATTTATATATTCCTTTCTACTCGCTGACATTTCTATACCTACAGACAGGGCCGTAGCCAGTATGAGGCAAACCGAGGCTCTTGCCTCAGTCATTGTTTTTTTTTTTTTTTTTTCGGGGAAAGTAAGATTTTTTTTAAAGGAGAAAGAAAGGCACTAGCAGCAAATAAATTGACAACAGTTAAATAAATATAAAAAAAATGTTAACGCAACATGGTATTATGTTTAATGATAACGCGAATCAGGCAGTGGCCTGAATTACAGATGAGAAAAATTAAGCAAAAATTCATGCTAACCAGGCGGCGACTTCCTAAAGAAAACTGTCTCTTTTTCATGTGTTTTGACGTCATTTCTCGAGTTTTCTGTCTTCTCTGATCTGAGTGAGGAAAATCTATCAAAATGCAGCGTTCTATTTCCCTGCTAGCAGAGGTCTCTGCCGTCAGAGACCTCTGCTAGCAGGGAACGTTCTATCTAATCAACAGCTTTTTTCAAAGAAAGCGGTAAGTAGATGCTCTCCTAACATGCTTTCAGTTCTTCTCAATAATCGAAACAAAATTTAAGCTTGTTTTGACATTATTTAGCCAAGCAACTTTGACCATCTATTAAAGATGGTGATGTCAGTGAAGAAGCCACCGGAGATGGTGGGAAAGAAGTTGTAGAGGCCGAAAGCGGACAGGCGACAGCGCGACTAAGTGCAGGAAGCTGTTCGTGCGAGCGCAGCTTTAGCGCTCTCCGCAAGTTGAAGACCTGGAGTGAGTTGCATAAAATTTAATGTCGGGCGTAACTGCTAAGGCCAGGCTTTCAGCCCAGTCACATTCAGTATTTTAGCACAGGTTGGATGGCCTTGCATTAGCCCAAGTCCACAGCGAAATCCCTGTGGGCCCGCTCGAGGTTCTACAGCGATGGGATGCTAGTGGGAGCAGGTGAATCACGCTGGCATTTAACAGCTAAGTTCGTTGCCTTTTAGAAACGAGAACGTCCGAGACCAGGTTTTATGAGCCTGCGAGACTATACTTTTCACGAAACCGCTGGTCAGCCGAATCTGGTTTAGGTCGTAAATGCTTTGAACCCAGGAGTCATGTCATAAGTACGTAAATTATGATCATCCGGGTGAGTGTAGTCCTGAGAAGGACTGTTTGTGGTGACTTTGACTGACGTTTCGACAACCTGAGAGGAAGTCATCTTCAGAGTCAAGTGAATTGCGGACTGAAACACTCAGTGACGCCTAAACACATACCGACAGTCCGACCGTCACTCAGTGACGCCTAAACACATACCGACGGAGACTATTGTATCTAGTGTTGAGGCGGTTCAGTCTCGTCAGAGAGAACTATCAGAATCGGCCAAGGATAACATCAGAAGTAGAATTGCTTCTACTATACAATCATCCTCCCTAACTGACAGTAACTTGACTAAAGACGAACAAGCACTGAAACGACTGAAAACTGACGAAAACATCGTCATACTCCCCGCTGACAAAGGACGAGTGACTGTTGTTATGGACAAGACAGACTACTACGACAAAATGGATACTCTAGTTAACGACAAACAGACATACGAAGAACTGAAACGAGACCCGACGCCATCACTTCAACGTAAGCTCAACAGTAAACTACTTAACCTTAAGAAAACTGACGTTATTGACATACAACGTTACAACAGACTGAGGTGCTGCGTACC
>NW_028145648.1:332500-390000 GCF_977016875.1 Pavona decussata
TTTGAAACAACATGATCAAAGTCAAATAAATAAAAAAAATCAATTAAAAAAGAAAAACAAGGGAATACTACAAGCGGACTAAACTGTAGTACATACATGGTCTTTGTTATCGAAATCTAACAAATAGTTGAACAATTTGCCTTTCAAGGACAGTAAAGTTGGTAGTTCGCGAAGCTCTCTTAGTTTCGGGTTGCAATCACGAGCCGCGGCATACCTGTTTTTGATTGAGTTGGTATTACGTCTAATAGAGAGCGATCCCTAAAATTTCGTTCCCTAAACTGTACGCGTTTCATTAGATATCCCGTCGGGACAGTTTATGTTGTTGGTTATCCGATACACCGGTTGTAATCTCAAGAAGCATCTTCGACTAACTTAGGATAGTAGCTCAAGTTAAGATCTCATCTATTACATGCATGTCTTGCGGTTTGCCCCCAGAATGATGCGCGTAACATGATTTTGGAGGCGTTCAAGTCGTCGCGCGCTTTGCTTCTCACAGTCACCCCAAATTATATTACGATATTATTATATCCATTACGGGCAAGATAGTCTGTTTGTATATCCTTAGCAAGACGCTGCGGCCGAGGAAGAAAGAGATCCTGTTTATCAATTTCAGCTTAGGATACACCCTACTTAAACTTATCAAAGAAAGATAAAAAAAAAAGTTTAACTCACCTGCCTGGCTTCTTGAATTTCAACATCCAGTCAGGAATTTCACATCCCGAAGTTCTCATTACATTTGCGATACTACAAGACAAAATAAGATTAAAAGCACTGCCCAGCAAAACCTGAGACGACGGTTAAAACCTGTAATCGGATACGCCCTCTCCCCACTCCCAAACTACTCTTTCATTGCATACGCCGTATAACCTAATAGTTTACAATTATTCACCAGGGACGAGGTGGATACTGCCGCTGGATATATACGGCCAGGCGAATACTTCACACTATTCACTGGCACTGAGGTGAATAATAGTTTTAGAATATACAAAATCAGAAGATGGTCAGTCCCAATTAGTCACTTCAACTCTAAATAACTAGCGACAAAACTCGCGCGCGAAATCCAGGACAATACGGGGAAGTTGAATAGAAAATACTATCCGGAGCGCATCGAAAACACTACCCACTGGTTTGGTATAAATAACAAATAAAGCATAACTTAATTATCGTCTCCCCTTGAGGGGCTTTAACAAACAGCGGAAACAGATATTTCAAATTGAACACAACAGATTAAGAATCCCAACCGGCAGGAGGCGATCATATACTAATTGATGGCTTCCTGGTGGAAACCTATCGTCAGCCTGAGCAGACGTCTTCTTTGAGGGCTGCCTTGTTCCACAAGAGATCACTTGATCGACTCAACAGACAACTAAACTTGTCTTATAATACTGCGTAACAACTAAATAGGTTTTTTTAATGCGTATGTGCACAACAACCGAGGCTAGTTTAATACAAATGTAAGAAAACTCAATTAATTTCAACACAGAGTGGTACAAAACTACAAAAAATGGAGAGGTTTCAACAAACTTATTCAAATACCTAATCCATGAACAGACATCATTTGCTTTCTGTTATCTAAAGGGTGTTGCTTAGAGAAACTCCCATCTGCTGGCAGTGTATTCTTCAAATTACTATAATGTACCACTAACAAGTCACTCTGTTACAAGGGAAGGGCGTTTTTACCTCCGTAAGTTGGCAGTGTCGTCCTCAGTGAAAAATGTTACAGCCTTTCCTAATCTCCCAGCACGTCCTGTTCTTCCTGTAAACAAAGGAATATATCCGTGTGATCCAATCATGACCCTGTTACCTTATGAACAGTCCACTGGACTGGAAAATAAGAGGGGACGACAGAAACATTTCATACCTATTCTATGGATGTACGCCACTGAAGATGTAGGAAAGTCGTAGTTTATTACCAAATTGACTCCTTTAAAGTCAATTCCACGACCCATAAGTTCAGTTGCTATAAGAACCCAGATCTGAAACGTCAAACAGAAAGCTACCATTGATTCATTATTTGTAAGATTTCCTAGTATTCGCAGACATTTTAGGCGAATCGCAGTTTAACAATCAACTCCAGAAACTGATTTAAAGTTAAATCTAGGAATGAAATAACTCAAATCCACAAATGGATTTAAACGATTTTTTTATGTATACTAACTTATAAGAGTAATAGGTTTCTGATAGTATTTGCTAGAGTTAACTCCTCTCAATTCTGGAATTAGAACAGCTCTAAAAATTACTGAATGCGCTGGGTTCGTAAGAAAAAAAAGCAATAGCACTGATTTTATTGATTTTATTAGGAAAAAAGGCAATGGTTCAAATGCGTGTGTTGCTAACTGAGACAAATCTAATCAATTATGGTTCTGATTCTATTAAAATTAAAAAGAACAAACCTTTCCTGTCCTGAAGCACTTAACAACGCTGTCCCTCTAAACAGAGAAAAGAAAATCATTCCATTAACGTCAAACTTGTCGCATGACTGATGAAACAAAATGGCCCACTTTAGAGATCAAAACCTGTTCTGAATGCTGACAAACTAGACTTTCGAGGAAAAAGAACCATCAGCAACAGACCTGCGCTTGAGTTCTGTCTGAGTGTATAACATCCACATTGATCCCATCGTAAATAAGCTCATGAAACAGTTCTTTAGCTCGGTCCTTGGACTGGACAAATATTAACATAGGAGGCTGGAATCCCTGTTCAAATGACAGATCAATTCGAAGTTAGTTGCTACGGTGGTGCAAAGAGTAATCTGAGCTACGCATGTCCAAATAAGCGAGAAAAACCTTTCCCATGACCGGAGAAACGTTTGACGAAAGGTTCTCAAACTCATTAATAATTCAAAAGCCAAAGACAAAGGCAATCATGCACCGTGACGTGTTTGGAAATCTCATGAAAAACTCCTCGTTTTTGCATCCTTAATTTCTCCTTCAAAATCAGTTTGTTTGAGAAATTATATCAAATACTCGTCACAGTGTTTCATCACAATATCCAAAACCTCGAAGTTTGTCAAAAATACTCCGCTACGCGTCGTATTTTCAACTGTCTTCTCGGTGTTTGATATGTGATGAAACACTGTGTCTCGTGTTTGATATATTACTTAAGACATTGACAACTCTATCATGACATGGATATCTCTGGCAGTCAAGTGGCGAAGGCAGAAGATTCTCTTTTTGATCTACCTACGAGTTTGGAAAGGCTGATTTTTCTTCTGTAAAACAGCGGTTTTTTGAAAATGCCTGACTTTTGCTTCGACATGTTGCCAATAAATTTGGATTCATTCTCCAACATGTCGCACACCAGTAACTACATTTATTTCAGGCAGTGCCTGCTATAATAGGGGTAACAAAGCTGTGCTTCCAGACATTTTATTATAAATTACTGTACCTCCTTCAGAGCAACAAAAAAGAGCAAACGTAAGATCATCTTTTATTGTTAAAATATTTTCTTCTAACAGTTGAAAGGCCCAAACTAGGGATCCCAAACATATTTGCTCTTTGCAGTGTCAACTTTGACAACATTTGGTAAACGAAGTTTACCGACTCCTCTGATTTTATCTTGTCTTGAATAGTAAAAGGCACATACCTTCTGAACAATGTCTCTCAATGCAAGAAGCTTTCCAGATTCTTGCCCAACAAACACCAATTCCTGCTCTACAGTCGCTGTCGCAGTGTTTCTGTTTGAGACAATGGACAAACGTTTATTTCACCAAGATTATTTTATCATATATCTATTAATGTCACTGTTCCGCGTTAAAACGTGACTGTAAGATCAAAATATAAGTAGTACGTATATACAATATGACCACTACGTTTGGCGCAAAGGGGGACACATCCCTTGCAGCTGGCTTTGATTGTGTGACTATTTTAGCCTCACTTATCTCCCCAGTACTACCCGCTGGATTGAAAGAGTATTGTCAAGTCGAGTCATTTAAGCCTCACTTGTGTTCCCCGCAGTATCCAGACAGGACAGAACAAGAGTATTGGCAGATCCATTAGATTGCGTGACCTGTATAGCTTAACCAATCTCTCCAGCACTGTTCATTGATAGGTAGCTTCACGAGCAAGAAAAGTTGAAAGAAAACAGGAGGCCCCTTTCTCTCTCACTTTTTCTCGCACTGGCAAAAACTTGGGGGAAATCGCTGCCGAGACTTAACAACCACACTGGGGAGGTGTAACTCGCTCATTTCAAGAACAGCACCCGGGAGGGGAGGGTGTTAAACTTTTTTAACACAAAGCTTACTCTACTATTGAATACAGTTCTTGCCACAAACACTTTGCCTCCTCCTCATTTCTATTGTTTTCCTCCTCCTCCTACTAGTTTTTATTGTTTTCCCTCCTCCTCGTTTTTATTGTTGCCCCTCCTCCTCCTCCTCGTCATTTCTAATGTTTTCCCTCTTTTTCCTCCTCCTCCTCATTTCTATTGTTTTCCTCCTCCTCCGCCTCATTTCTATTGTTTTCCTCCTCCTCCTACTAGTTTTTACTGTTTTCCCTCTTCCTCCTCCTCCTCCTCGTTTTTATTGTTTCCTCTCCTCCTCCTCCTCGTCATTTCTAATGTTTTCCCTCTTTTTCCTCCTCCTCCTCCTCCTTATTTCTATTGCTGGTTGCTCACTAAAAATATTTCGTGTTTCCCTCCGGAATGAAGGGAAGTGAACATATAGCCAAATCCCAGGTTAGAATTAGCCGCATTTAGCAGTTTTCATGATCATATATCACTATTTATACAAGTCAGATTACCTGATACCAACTGTAACTTGTACAACATTGTCCAGGTGAGTTCTTGCCCAGTCATCAATGCCATTTGACAAAGTTGCACTAAACAGTGCTCTATTGACATCAGGTTTGTTGCACGCTTGATAAATGGTGGCTATCTATATTTTGACAAAATATTTAATTTTTTATAATGTATCCTAAATGATGTTTTTTAAAATTTTTCTTGAACTGGAAATGCAGTGGCAAATAAATATTAAAATATCCAAATATGCGAGAACAACCGTAACACTATTTAAATACATCTCTTGCACCAGCTTGGCACTCCTCGTGTGTAATAACCACTTGTAGAAGTCAAGTTACATTTGAGAATGTTGGGGGAGGATTCCTTGTTAAGAAGAAAGTAGCCAACTGGTAAGACCCCATGCCAGCTGGAAATGTTAAAGACGTTTTTGTCCAGATTATATTATTTCTGTCTCCAATTGACACTGCCTGATGCTATTTTCAGAAAATGAAAAGAAAGTATGGTGAATATGGGTAATTTGGATTAAGGAGGTCTTTTAAATAATGTTTCCTTCAGTGATGCAGTTAAAAAGTACAAGAAACAATGTTATTTTTCTCAGTCTAAATCAAGTTTTCCTCTTGCTTCCATTTCCATTCACCGAAGAGAAAAATATAAGAAGGAAAGAGAAATGAGAAAAGGAAAGCCCTTTTAGCAGGGTACCCTGAATCTGCTTTGTAGAACATAAACGTGTGGAGTATACATAACATTTACTACAGTATACTAGGCTAGGAGAGTAAGAACATCACATACAATAAACGGACCTGTTCTCTGAATCCTTCCTTTCCCTCTTCAAAAAGTTTATCAGCTTCATCAAGAATCAGCCACTCTACACTGCAACATAACAAACATATTAAATGGCAAGATTTCTGCAGAAAATCAATCAATTAACATGTTAAGTGAAGGTAGTAATTCGTAGTTTTGTGACATTCAAACCCATCATCTGCAGATTCTGGAAAATATAACATTAAAAATGCTGATTTTTATCGAGAGGAAACCAGGAGCAAGTTGAAAATACCACAACAACAGAGCAAGAAAAAAAAAAAAAAAAAAAAACAAATTACCAAACTTAACCAAGTTATGACACTGAGTCTGATACTCAAACACAGATCTCACTGGTTGTATCATTCCCTGCTTCCACACCACCCCCACCCCTTCCCATCTCTCAAAAAAAGGTAATTTAGATCATTTCACGTCATGTTCTTAACACCATTTAGTTTAATATTATTATGGTCCTAGTTACTTGCGAAGGTCAATCCCTGGAGGTTCCTGATTCAGCAAATGCACCAGTCTGTTGGGTGTGGTTACTAGAATATCTAGAAGACAAAACAAAACCAATTTGACTCCAGAGCTTTCAAAATTGCAGGATAGTTTTTGAAAGAGCTTAAACGATTTTGAAGGAATGAGGAAATTCTAGTACTTTTACACGAAACAAATTACTTTGTTACTACTAGGGAGCCTGATGTTGCAGACGAGAGGTCAAAAATTGAAGTTCTTTCAAACTCTCAGTTGAGATAACTTTTGTCTTGCATTCAAGATATCTGTAATAAAAAAATCCCAAACTTATTTACAAGTGATAAAAATATAAAAGCATTATTATGAAAACTAAAATTAAACCAAATTAACAAATGCTAAGATGATACTACAATAGATAAGAATTATATTAACACAGGACATTTTGCTGCATGGTAGCATCTCGATAATAGGTAATAAATAATTTACACTTTTATCACTAATTCGGTTAAAAATATGCGCAGATAATTACCACAATCCATCAGGTGATTCAGGTTTAAATAACTTGAAATGTTCCAGACCAGCATTAAAGACATTAAAAGTTGGTAACTGGTTCCAATACAGTCAACTCTCTCATAGCTACCACTTCTCCTAAGTGACCACTTCATAAACAACCGTTTTGTTTCTCAGTTCAATACTGTTTCAAGAGCTCTTTTGTAAGCGACCACCACTTAAATTTCTTAAGGGACCGCGACCACTTTTTAGGGCCAGACATATTCTTTTGTTTTCTGTTTCTGGTAAGCGACCACCCAACATTATCATGTATGATCATTAGTAAACCATTACACAAAAGTAACAGCAATTAAATTTTTAATGATGCTACCCCGGACAGCTAAAAGATATCCAAAAACTCATTAATAATTCATAAGCCCATTGACCTATCAAATGGTTGATAAAACATCACGTGCAGTAGTTCTAACACCCGATAAAACCTCTTCCTTATTAGTATGCAGTGTTTAATGTTTTTCTCGTATGCTAATTTCCAATGTTCACAAAAGCATCATGTTATGAACCCTCATGACACACGCTTTTCCAGGAATGTTTAAGCAATTCAAAAAATTCACAGCACGTGTTTTATCGAGTCTAAAACCACTCGACTGCGCCTTGTGGTTTTAAATCCCGATAAAACACTGCTGCTCGTGTTTTGAACATTATTTAACAGTTTACAGACAGAGAAGATGGCTATAATTAGATCTGTAGGTAAACCAGAATTTTTACAGTGATCTGTTGCAAAATATTATACAAAGTTTCGTCAGAAGAATGAATAGATGTGAAAAAAATCAAAAATAAATTAGTTTCTATTTGCCTAATTTTATCTGCTAAGGTAATATTTTTATATAAGTAATTAATCAATCCAGTATTAGGCTTATTTTGTTGATCTTTCCCATAAGCAACTGCTTTGTCATGCCCCAAGGGTAGTCGCTTAGGAGAGAGTTGACTGTATTTGTGTGAAGACTTTAAGATTATGAATTTGATAAATTGTATTATTCCTAAACATATCATGGCCATAGATTACAAAGCTGTTGATGATTAAGTCCCAATGCATTCTGCATACCAGTAAAGTTGTTAATCTGAGATGCTGTAGCCTTTGATAATAAGGGAGTAAGCCCATGCCTTCAATCAATCTAATAAATTGTCTTTGGCCGTCCTCAATATCCATTATAATAGTTCAGTTTCCAAGTCTCGTGGTTGTAAGGCCCACGCCCTGCACTGCATATTCCATATATGGTGTCATTTGGTTTGCTTTCTCAATCATTTCTCCCATGTGCTCCTTCCAACAAATGGTATCGCCAACTGAGCTAATTAATTAATAAGTCCAGTCTATCCGCTGATGCATACTTAAACCAATTAAGGGCGGTGCCTACTTATGAAGTATTTTTGTGTGGTTGACGAATATGTGGGGAAGCAGAATGATCTTAGGCCCTCTACAGACTAGGGATTTAGTTGTTGACAACTATTTGTGATCGACAACTAAAAGTTATCGACAACTAAATGAGTCCGATAAAGGGATTCCACACACTGGAGCTCAAATACTGATTTTAATAGCAACCGATACGCAGGGAGGTTGGGCACCAAGAGCTTACTACGCATGCTCACGTGTTTGTGCATTCAAAATGGCGGCAAGAAAGGAAAAAAGCCAGCCGTCATTCCAGTTTCCACGGCACGTTGGCCAAAAGTCCCTCGAACAAACTTTGCGCCCAATTTGCCGTTCAATCGTTTTGGATAAAATATCCTGCATCAGAGCTTGTTGGTAGGCACAAGCTGCCACAATAATGACATCGTTAGTGTCGTTTCCACCTTCAAAAACGGGATGTGGAGAAGGAAGATCAAAAAGAATGTTTTCTTTACCAAGTATTTTACTTCTGCAATCCTCCATGTTTTAAGCCGGTGGGGAAAGCCGCTGACAAAATAGCGCGGAGATCTAAAAGTAGTCGACAACTAAAACAAAAGTTTTCACACACTAGAAAAACGCCAAAAAATGAGGCCGACAACTAATAATTTGGGGTTTAGTTGTCGACAACTGTCGTCACAGACTACGTTTTTTAGTTGTCCATAACTTTTAGTTGTCCATCGCAAATAGTTGACAACAACTAAATCCCTACTCTGTGGAGGGCCTTAGGAGGGCTATGAAATTCCAAAAACAAAATTGGGGATAACCATGTATTTTTGTAGAGATAATTAATTAAGCAACAATTATTCTACAATACAGCAAAACACAAAACAATGTATGGTATTTTTTTCAAAATTGAAGCTTCATTATCACTGAAAAATGTATGGCTTCCCCAAATTTTCTAAATTTGTATACCAAGAGCACTTCCTACGTTCTGCTTTCTCTGCATAGCTTTAAACCATGCAATGATATCCTTGTGTTAGTAGGCACCACCCAAAGGAAACCTGAATATGCACAAAACGTATGCCTTGTAACAAAAGTAGCACTGCCTTAAATTTCCTTTAAGCCAAATATTCTGCATCATCATACAATTTCAATTCCACTATTGGTGTTAAATGATCGCTTCCACAGAAAGGGGGCCTAAAGTAATCTGCTTCATAATGTCACCTGGGGTCTAATGTAGATTCCAGCAGTTTGTTATTGATTTCCGGCTTTTTGTGATTTCATCAATTATTTGCCATGTAAGACCTCAAGAGATACAACAACCAAACGAATGTACTCCTTTTTGGTTTAACAATTTCCTGTCAGCTGTACTGATAGGTCCGAACTGTTCCATTAAACCAGCAAACATCTGGAAGATTTAAGTCGCCTACTAAGATTACTTGGCTCCTAGGTCTCTCTCTGTCGTTCATCTTAGTCACAAATTGATTGTGAGGGCCAGGTAGAAAGCTGACAGGAACTAGGCAATTGTACACCCTTGACAATTATGTTCCATCTCCTCTTATGGCATTTGCTACTCCCTTGGAGTACTTTATGGCATAATTTTTGCTACTCTCTTGGAGTAGTGATTAGTGAAATTGCACATTCAGAGCGTAACCAGAACACAGCAGCCAACGCTTTATCGATTGATTCTCCTAGTTCAGTACAAACCAAGTGCTACCAGGCTACACTTTTAGGGTTTGAACAAGTAATTCAGTTGAGCACTGGTCCTGCTCATAGTTACTGTTTCATGATTGAGACTTTTTCCCCAGTTCTTGTCATTTGGGGAGTTTTCCTTCATTGAAACTTGATTTTATCTAAGCATTCATGTTCAAAGAGCCCATTTATAAGATTCTTTGGCCCTTTCCGGCACTTTGAACAAGCGCCATGCTTGCCAGGTTTGGTCACTGTAATCCAAGATGGTGGAGTGGCCATTCAATGAGTTACAGAGATATGATAAAATCTGTGCTGTTAGTACATTAATCGACCAATACTAAATTACTGTGCCTTGAAGAGAAAGTCAGAAAATGCAAATCGGAGACAGGTGATAAAAAGGCACTACTGTAATAAAAAGCCATTTACATGAACAATTAGGGGAGAACACTCCTGCTACAGCTAAACAAATTTCACTTCAATTCCAATTTGTTTGCTGCTACAAAATCACATTTCATGGCAAATTAGGAACTCAATTCTGATTTCACAAAATTAATGCTATATAAATTTTACTGTAACCTTTTTAAACCTTACCAAGCTTGTGACAAGACTTTGATCCAAAACTATTAGAGCTAGCCTTGGCTTTTGTTAATAGATGAATTCTGAACATCCGTCCATGAGACAAATGGCAAAATTCATGGTAAATCTGCAACTCAAACAGAGTGAAATGTCAAGTTGACTGCATAAAATTTGAATTATATATGCAATCAAACGAAAACAAGATACTGGTAAATAAATTTATTACATGAAAATAATGCTCTCAACATTAAAAAAAAAAAACTACAGGAAAAGTTATATTTATCTATTATTAATGTTCTACCAGAAACTTCATTCACAGAGTGACGTTTGAACACATTCTTGATGGAATATAACCTCCCATGCAGTTGTTTTACTCCTAGTACCTCCTCTCCGGAGGAGGTAATAGGAGTCCCCTAAAAATGAATGAGTGGGAGGCTGGATGGAATACTAATAACAGCAAAAACAATGAACACGAATATATTTCTGAGCTAATGTGCATAATACGGAAACCAGAAACATTTATAAACATGGCCCATTTTGTTAGCCACAAAAAGATAAAATTTTTGAATTCCCATAAATGCTTGAATTGGCACCCCCTTCAAACAACCGGCATCTTTAATGAATACACCAAACTGTACAAATCTTAGACTATTAAAGTCGATCTTGCAGGTTTTCTTCTAATTTCTTTGAGGGAAATTTCCATGTGACTGCATAGGCCCTTTACTTTAGAAAGTTCCTCGTGAAACTTTGTGTTTCTCCTTACAGATTCGTTTCAGTCTTTTTTTCCTTTTTGTAACAGTTTCTATTTACTTGAAATAAAGACAATATTAGCCTGAGGTGTCCCATAAGCACCCCCCTATCAATTAGTGCCCCCCTCTCGACCCAGAAAATTAAAATAAGCTCCCCAGGTGCTAATTTAAGCATTTACAGTAATTCTCTTAAAGTAAAGATGATAACTTCAAACATGACCAAATCTTAAACACAAAAAAACTATTTGACAAGCTCCGGTGAGTGATGTACAGACCTGTTGGGCTAGTTCTCTTGTGGGTGACACAACAACTGCTCTGAAACCTTGAGAACGGGATGACTGTGACAAAATCAAACCACTTACAAGTCAATATCTACAATAAGTCAATGACCAACAACAATAAAAATAGCAAGATGATGATACTCATTCAATCTGGAATATTTGAGGCTTTTTCACGACTGCTGAGGATGAGTAACTACCAACCAAAATCACTACATGGGTCTCTCTTTCATCTTCAGCTCACATAATTATGTCAACATACTACACACTTACTTTTAATAATCCCCCAAATACTTCATTACTCTACATACTGAGAGACATGTAAGCCATGTTCTCTTATCAGAAGATTGCTATTCATGTGAACACCCTGCAAGGGTTAACGTGTGGGACAAGCTGGGCACATATTCAATTTCATGTACTGTAGGGTTTTGGTTATGTACCTAAAGACTGACATGCTGTAATACACATTTGCCTCAAACACTACTCTGCTTTCCTGTTTGTAAAAATGATAAATTTAAAAAATCCAATCATATTCAAATGCTTGTTGGGGATAAAGCCTCTTATTTTCCAGTTGAGAAAGTTTCAAGTTTTGGATGGAAAAATCTAGCTTTTGTGCAATCTACTGGAAATCTCAATGATGTTAATTCATATTGATGGATTACACAGATGGGGGGTTAATGGACGGTAATTTCCGAGGGGTTGGGGGGTGTTCCTATGAAGAATTTCTCCAGAGGGTAAGGAAATTCACAAAAACGTAAGCGACGCACAAAGTTGGCAGACAAGAATTTTCAGTCGCCACTACGGAAAAATAATTATAATCCAGCACAAAAGCAGCACAAACGATGAATCATTCTGGAAAAATACATTTGGATAGAAGTGTTGTCTGGTTAATCCTTTTGATAAGCGAAAGTAACGCGTGACAGGTATTTTTCTGTGAAGTTTGACTTCGAGGCGCGATCAATCAGCCTCATATCATGCCGTGCATGGCTGTGACTTCACAATCGTTTGAAGTTCGAGTTTTGAATTAAATAAAAGCCCTCTTTACTCATATTGTAGCATCAAATGAGGAGATTAAAAGGTTTCTGAACAAAGCAACTTTTTTGATGAGCATGGCCTTCTCGTAGTTCCACAGGCTAGTTTGCGGTTGAAATCTATTTCTGACATTTCTGACACGACGAAATGTACAACGGCGTGCTGTGAGTGCTGTCGTGTTCAATCAATGAATTTATTTCCCACGGAAAATTATTTTCCGTGGCTACAAAACGTGTAATTTCTCCAATGCAATCTTTCACAAAAAAGATTTCTGGAAGAAAGGGAAAAGATTCTGCAGAGATGAACATTGGAGTATACAAATTATGTATGCAAATTTTGCTCAAGATTGAATTCCGTTGGACGTGAGACAGCGACGTTTATTTTATAAAAACCTGACATAAAACATTGAAAACACAAACTTCTTTTCTTTCTCGTATTCATTTCATTCACGATCTCAATGCCGAGATGTGAATCCACAGACTAATTAATTTTGAAGTTTTGAATGGAGAACCGGCGAGAACCTTTTGAAACTGTTCACAAAGGCAGCTTTCAATAGCCCATTTTACAGTTGTGTGCTTAGTGACCTGGTCTTGGATTGGAAGTGAGGCTGGGGGTGACCTTGTCTTGATACAAACCTCACTGCTTTTCATATGTAGATCATGCTGTTCTTATGCTAACTAGTTTGCATTTACATTTGAAGAACAGTGAGGTTTGTATCAAAACAAGGTCACCCCCAGCCTCGCTTCCAATCCAAGACCAGGTCACTAAGCACACAACTGTAAAAATGGCCTATTCTTGTGCATGCACTGCAGCCAGTTTTCGACTGGGTTTTCAAAGTTCATCAAAATTCTACTTGATAAATTAAAATCCAGCATCGTATATTCAATGTGCAACTTATATTCATAGTGGTTTCTTCGCGGCATTAAAATAGCAAACGTTTCTCTGCGGAGGTCATAACGAAAATGGAATTTGCAAAGGCTGGTCGTTTTTAGGTGAAAAAGAAAAGTTGTAACGTGATAGAGATAACTTCTTAAGCGCTCGAGAAAGTTATAAACGTTAACTACGCAACAACAAAGAATTAAGCCGTGTTTTGTTGACGTAAAAAATCAACCATTTTAGAGTTCTTTCCAATTTTTCCGGATCTAATTTTAGCAAAAGGATAAACAAGTAAAATAGCAAAGTGTTGTAAATAGCTGAACTAGCGTAGTCGACGTTGCTTCAATAATAAAAAAAATGATCGTAATAGTGTGCGTCATCAATTTTCTTAGTCTAAATGGATTTTGAACTTCTGAGGGGTTCAGGGAGAAGGGTTTTAAAAACCGGGAAATTCCAGAGGGGTGGGGGGGTCATCATAAACCCTCTGGAACGGAAATTCCGAGGGGGTGGGGGGGTTAAAATAAAAAAAAACATCCTTGGGGGGGGGGGGGGGTATGGATATTTTCTGGAACTGCACATTTAAGGTTAATTATTCCAAATCTCTGCTGCGTTCCTAAGAAAAAATTTCTATGCACACTGTTTTATAGATACCCTAGAAAACTATATATCACTGTACATAAAAGCTAATATTAGCTGTAGAATCTGAAAATAATGCTACTTTTGAACAAATTATTTTGCTTTGGTAGGTGAGTGCAAGCTGTGAAACCAAAAACTGACAGTGTGTGCTTTGACTGAATTACAAGCTAACTAATTAATGCAGATAATCCAATAAACTGGACTACATGTATACCACTCACAAGATAATATTCCAATTGGCTCTTGACAAAATTTGACAATGGAATATTGATTAGTGAGTCTCATGTACTGGGACACTACCAGAAAGCTCAAATTTTGCAAAAGCCTCAATCCTCAATGCACTTTGGTGCATTAATTAATGTGACAAACATTTTGGCCTGAATTTGTTAAAGGGGCAGTATCATGGGAGATATCATGATTTTTGGCCAAAATTAACTACATTTAAACTTTGAACACTATGTTAATTAATTTCTTAATCAGTAATTTAAAGAAATATTACTAGCGATTCTAAGAGGAAAGGTTGAACCAAAATATAGTACAACCGGCAATTTTTAGTGCACAACGATAGCAAAATTTGAAAATGTCCCCCCGACATTTTCAAATTCGAACCTCTCTTATTCTTGATCATCTGCAGGTGAAAATATCCGTGGATAGTTTCTTTGTATTCTGATAGTCTTTTAATGGAATTTTGTCATTATATCTTGGCTGCTATCAACCAAATAGCGTCTTTTCGATTTTCGATGTGTTACTAAAAATAGCGTGATACTGTCCCTTTAAAGTCAGCTAAATTAAGACACCCTTCAAGCTCTTAAGTCATTTGAGTGTAGGGTATCAACTCAAAAGCAAACCCAGAGTTTTTTGCCTCCAAATATTTACACAGTTTTCACACCTCACTACAGCAGTTGTCAACAAGGTTATGCCGTCTACCAATGAAAAGTACTGCAGGAAATCCCTACAGATAAATTGACGTCTGCCTGAAAGGCGTAGCAGTCATGTTGTGCTTGTATAATTGCTTCTATGTGGATGTAATTTAGTCAGCAATGAGCAAAACTGAAGGAAAGTGTTGTGCTCCACTGTGCCTTTCCAATCTGTGAGGTTGACGGCCTTGTCATTATCTGCAAGAATTTTCTTTTTTCCCATCACAACATTTGCTTTTTTCCTTCTTTTGGGGCCTACTTAGCAATGATTTGCGACCAAGCATTTCCTTTGTCCTAGACCGTTTCATGACAACAAAATTTCTCCTATCTCTCGCAAAATGCTGACAAGCACCACAACTGAAGGTAAACAAAAATTGCTGCTGAGATGTACAAGAAGTTTTGGAATGAACTTGTTTGCTGCAAAAAGGTCAGTGGGGAGTTCACGCCTTTTGGAAATTACGACACTTTGGTGGTTACTGAACTTTTATTTAAGGTAAATCCATAGGATTTCACTTTATATAATGTGGTGTGTACTATGTTACGCATCAAAACCAAATTTTCTCTTGTTTTCTTTCTACCAATTTCATTGAAATCACTACAATGTAATAATCAAGAACAAACCCGTGTCCTCGAACATTCGCTGGCAAAATAATACCTTTGAGTCTAGAGTTAATAATATTCAAACACAGGCATTTGTCAGTGTGAGATCTTCTGTAAATTTGAGCTGTATTGTTGACTTGTTCCTTGTTTTGCATGAGCTTGCATTAGCTCATGCATGCACATTACTAAAGCTCGCATCATCAGTACACATGACCGTAAAACCTAAAGGGCAACACCCTAAGAGGTTATTATCCTCAAGAACTTGCGTGGATTTTAAGATTCCATTTTTCTTTTTTCAGAAATACTGCTAAATAAACATATGGGCTTAAATAATTTGGATGAAAAAAGTATTTTTTTCATGAAAGTAGCTCAGCAAACTCTGGAATAGCCTTAAGCAAACAACTCTTTCCTTCAATGAATAACTGCCAAATGGTATATTTAACAATTATTCCACGAGCGCGCGTTGGATATGAGATGATAGATAGCCAACGAGGCGCGTAGCGCCGAGTTGGCTATAATCATCTCATATCCAACAAGCGCAAGTGGAATAATTGTTTTATTAAAAACAACCGAGAAATATTGCTAGATCTTACTGATTTCGCTGTGCAAGAACGACCAGAAGGCAATTTAATGGTCGCCATTTCTCGGCCATGGTATAATTGCTCATATACCATGGCCGCTAAGCCAATCAAATCCCTCGAATTGCATTATACAATGATGCAGTTTTTAATAAAAGCCATTATACCATGCCCAAGGAAATAGAGAATTTTAGTTTTTTTTTTTTCTGACAACAAACATAATTATGTTTTAGATGTTATACATGTAGTCTATTTAGTCAATGTTTTTTTTTATCCAGAGTAATGTTTATTCCGAGTCTACAGATCGATAGTCATTTATATATTCCTCCCTCCGGTGCCCATCCTAAGCATGCTGTCAGGGCCCTTTTGGGGTTGCCTTAATACGGCGTAAGAATTGTTCAAAGGAAGCATTTTTTTTTCTTCTTTTAATTGTATTGTCTGGTACTTCTAACACCCTGAATGAATTATGCACCTAAAATAGCGGCTGTGTGCATACAAATTGAGAATTGGTCACACAAGGGCTCCCAAAGCAAAAGACAAGCTTTGAGGCCTGGTGATGGTTGCATGAACAGATTTCTGGTGCCTGATTCACTAAGCCACTTTAAGTTAACTTCCATCTTAAAGTGCCTATCACCCTTTCCCAATTCCTTTCATTCTCAAAAGTAGATGTAGAAAGTAAGACAAAACAAGCCAAACAATGAGATTTGAAGTTATTCTCAATTTTTAAAATGCGATCAAAATAACAATTTCCGATGTTAAAACCGCGCCATTAGAGAACTGGCACTAGTGAGTTGTGACGTCGACCTGGTATCTTGATAACAAGCACACAACAAACAGCACAGAGTTGGAGTGAGTTCTACGTGAGCTGTTTGGGTTTCCGGCCGATTTTTTAGCACAAAAGCCAAACACTGACTCCAAATCCGAGCAAAGCTACAACTCAGATGATTCAGAATTTAACTACAACCCCGGCTACGTGATTGGCGTGACGATAGAGCACGTAAAAATGGAAGGCCTACACAACTCCTACTCGCATATTTTGCGCTTCTATCTCAGTCTTTTGATTAATTTAGCCTCTTTTTTATGTTTACAGCAGATTGGCATGACGATTTGAAGGATTTGTTTGATAATCATTGAACAGAGCCATGTGCTTAACTTTAGAATGTTTTGTATTTTGATCTCAGATGCCTTTTCTGGGTTTTGAGTTCTGCGTTAAGCGTCTGTTTATTTCACCTCTTGTTGTTTCTGTTTAGTGACTGTCATTCTCATGCCATTTCATTTTACTAGTATTTAGGTTTAGTTTCGCTTGTTTCAGTTTGTGGTCCAGTGACAGTACAGCTTCTAGTTAGGATTTGAATCATGTGATAATCTTTAACCTCTGAAAGCGACCGCTATTGTATTGCCGGGCCAGGCTGTTTATTTTTGTGGCAAGATGTTGTGTCTCTGATCATTCCTATTTGTCTTTTGGTCATTTCTTTAGCATTGTAGATTTCTACGCGAGCTATGCAATGCGTGAAATTGAGGGCTTAAGTCTGTTTAGTTACGGCTTTGTTCTGCTTCGCTTCGCTCTGCTCTGGGGTTTGCGTTGCAGGAGCTTGCTATTTTCTAAATACAGTGTATTTGAAATCTTTCGGTTTTGAAGAATAAATTAATGGAGCCGAGGGAAGTGTAAATAAGCAAGATTTTTCGATGAACTAGAGGCTTACCTTTTGTCAACGAAACCACCACATCAAAAATTTTACTTCACGACAACATGCGGACCACTGAGGAAACATCTCTTAGAATTGAATTTTTCGTGGTATAAATATTAGCTTGTTTAGTTAGTATTTATCATTTTTAAATTGTTTATTAGCTGAAATTGGTCTGGTAGTAAGAGAAGTAAAACCGCACACCATTTGGAAAGCCAATGCGTGCGTTATTGTCCAAAATAACGCACGCATTCTTGAGAGTCTAGACCAATTATAAGTTAAAATAAGTTTACTATTTCAGACAAGCTTAAATAAAACATGGAAACATTTCTTACTACTCGTTGGCGGCAATGTTTGAAATGATATGAATGGCTTGTTACCCACTTCATCAATAAATCAGAATAGAGGCATGAAGTCGACGTTCGTGAAGTGCTTGGAGCATACATCATGTATAATTTGATGAGTTTCCAGGTCAAATCCCATTTAGCCTGCTTTTGTTTCCTGAAATCGATCTACTTCTTTCTGCATTTCCTTGCTTCATCATTATCAAACAGTATAGCGTGTAGAACTATGCCTTCTACATAACTGAGAAGGCAGCACATTCACCTACCATATACCTTCCTGCCACATTTCAAGTTCAGTACAGAGAATGTAGTGACAAATGAGCAAATGCTCTGTGGCTGAGATACCGAGTCGACGTCACAAGCTTGTTAGTTCCCAGTCTCTCAAATGCTGTTTTTTTATATTCAATATGGCAGAAAAAGGCCTATTTTGGGGGATTTTGTCATCTAATAAAAAAAAAAATATATATATAATTTTAATATTTATAATGTGCATTTTCTATAAAAACGAAATGAAACATGGAATACAATTTATTTCTTCGCAAAGCGTCTTAGATACGTATAGATTTTCAAAATTCATTAAAACTGTGCAAGAGTGATAGGCACTTTAAGCATTGTTTCTCAACAATAGTCTATTATGCCAACAATAGAGTTTTTCACAAAACATACTTCTTAGGATACATCTTAAATTAGGAGGGCTTTGTGAATCTGGCCTCAGGGCAATGTATAATGAAATTAAATAAATCTGATTATGAATTAAATCTATTTATCTTAAGTCTATTAAATTATTACTTCATACAGAAAAAATGTTACCTTGAGATGATATAGAATTGGTAGAATAAACGCTGCAGTCTTGCCAGAACCAGTAGGAGCACAGCATAAGACTTCTCTTTTCTAATCAGGGAAAACAGATAATTATTTACTTTGAAAGGCACTGAGAAATCCATGATATAAAATTCCAGTTTTAGTTGGGTTAAGATTGGGTTAAATTGTGGGAGAAAGCAGTGAACCTAAACCCAGTCTGAAAGCTAACTGTTTATTGGCCAAAAAAACACAAGTTTAACTACTCACCTACAAAAAGCATCAGTAACACTTATTATTTGAATTCAAATCACAACTCAAGTGATCTCAAACTAAACTCAAGGTAATAAATTCCTTAGCCTCACTTTGAAATTATCATCGATGTAATATTTAAATCAAAGGCTCCTGTGAGCCAACTCATGAAATTATGCAGAAGTGGATGGTGGTAACCGTAAAGCAGAACTTGCATCAAACTACAATACAAGGATTTGTGGATGCCATGTGGGAATGAAGTGTCGCCTCTAAGGTATAAAACATTGTTTGCATTGTGTTTGGTTGGACCAGGAATTGAAATATAAGATAGTTTTAACAAGAAAACCATCAAGACTTAATAAGCGGCCTCATTTATTCCACATTTATGCCGCTTAGATTTTATGGCCACTCCCCTAAGTGAGAGTGAGCTCCTTTCAAATGGTTTGGGGCCATTGTCCCCAAACTTTTGAAACATTTTGTAAGTTTTGTATTTTTGAAGTAAGCTTACATTTCAAAAATTGTTTGGAGCCTCTGGAGCGGTTGCCATTAAAAGATGCTGTGGGAGCCTATACTTAGGTGTCGTTCTATAAGGTGTATTTGAACATGCACCTTAGTTCAGTTTTTGATGACAGGTGAAGGATAAAAGACTCTTTGAGAGTCCCAGGCTTCACTTTGTATTAGCGATAAACAAGATGTAGTTCAACCAGGAATGTCATGCAAAGGATAAATAAACAAAAACATATTACCTTAATAATTTCATTCCATTTCTATTACTGAAAATGTTTGGTCACCATTTGTGCATCTACATGTAAGATAACGATTCATCTAGTTTTTGATATCAAAGGAGCATTTTTGTGCATAAGTTTCCACACAAATACCCTTATTTTTTGGCCAGGATTTCTGTGACAGACGTTTCAGCCTTTTTCACTGGTATTTTTCTGGGCATACGATTGTGTCAAAACACAACTGTGAAATCCAACGTGATAATTATTTTTGCTAAAATTTATTTTCACTGGAACACCATTTTCTTTTGGAAGACTTGTTACAGTTACTTGCACAGTTTTCTCTGACACATCACTATGATCATCAAACACAATTACAACTGATTTTGCTGATGATGCACACGTGCCATAAAAAGCAAGTTTTTGGGCACTTACTATTCTGAACAAAATTAAAACAATATTTACCACAAGAGGTACAAAAGTAGAGTAATTGCTTTCCATTTTCCTTTCCTGACAATCTGACAATATCAATCTGAACATATCATTGAATGTCTCTTCAATTTCCTTAAAAAGCTCAACATCGTTTAATTTAGGTCTACCATGAATGGTGTGTGCATTTGCATGTGGATTGAGCATACTAGACAACATTTCTTGACACTTTACATGTAGCTCAGTCATGCCTTCCAAGAAAAACAGCGATTTTAAATGGTCTTGCGTATCAAAACAAGCCTTTCATATGGTGACTATTGCTAACAACAAATTATTTAAAACATACTGTAAGGTAATGTCTTTATTACTTATACACCTTGATTTACAGTGATGTGAAATGCCTATATATATGTTAATTGAAAAAGAAACTATTTCTAAGAAGCTATTACAACAATCTTTAATCAGTACAAACTGCCTATGACCTTACAACAATTCAGTTTTTTCTCTTGTCACTAACTAACTCTGCTCTTTTTTGTTGATAGATTAATTTGGTTGTTGTAAGAATTTATCCATGGCCTTCTGGCAATAGCGCCAACTTGACATCTCTTCTGTGGCCACAACCGGATAAAACCTATTAATTCTACAATGTTTCTTATTATGTGAACCCTTTCAGGATCGAACCCACCCTTGCCCCTTACCCATAAGATTTTCCCCTTTGAGCTCATTATCCTCAAATCATTATTTTTAAAAAAGAACAGCATAATTGGATCACGACTGTGACTCTGACAACAGGTTGTGGTGTTGGCTTTTTTCTTCCATCAGTGGCTAAACAACTGGACTTGATGCAGGACCTGAAGGTTTCGGCTCTCTTGGGGGTTTGTCCATTGTGCTGATGGAGGCCTGATTAGATGACTGCATAGTGTGGGAAGATGAAGAACTCTGCGTCAGTATTGCCATGATCTTGTTTAGCTTCTGGGGAAGCAGGTGCTGGTTTCTGAGACAAAGCTTTTGCCTCCTCATAATTTTGTCGAGCTGGACTCACTTTGGGCAGTTAAGTGGCAGGTCATGACAATTGTACTTTAATTGAAACACTAGCTGCTGAGGGTGTATCATAGGAACAGTCATAACATTCCTCGAAACCCTCTTCTTTCTCCAAAATTTGCACTCTCTTAAGACATGCTTGCCCAATTTCACTCTTGACCTCCAATAACTCCTTCTCATGCTGTAATACCACACTTCTTTGTTGCAAATCAATTTTTTTCTTGAGTTTCTGCAAGTTTAAGCTGGCAAGAGCTTTTTCTATCTTGGCCTTCTTGACCCTCACCATTAAGTGTGGACTTGCCTTGGACATTGAACTCAGCAATTTTCTAGAGACTGAAGCAAAACCATTCTTGTCAACTGAATCACTTAAGTTTACTGATGGCAACCTCTGACAATCATCAAGCCACTTCTCCATACACTGAATGAACAACAATTTGTGGTGAGTTGATATATGAACAATGTTGCTGTTCTGGATGTATCTCTATACAGGTGGATTTCAATTCTGCCGACCATTAGCAAGATCTTGGAAAAGGGGGTTCACACTCAGCTTTATACCTATTTAACAGAGGATACTTAAATTTCACCCAACCAGTTTCGGTTTTAGATTAGAGTCATCCACTGTTACTGCCGCTTCTCAGCTTTCTGATCAGATCAACTCCATGGACAATGGTTGCCTGACCAGAGCTGTGTTCTTGGACCTCACCAAAGCGTTTGACACCATAAATCACTCACTATTACTTGAGAAGCTGTCAAATCTTGGTGTTGATGATGGTGCCAGAACCTGGTTTACCTCGTTTCTGACGAACAGGAAACAAGTGACCAACTGTAACGATGTGTGCTCCGATGGTGATCCTATTTCAATTGGTGTTGCTCAAGGTTCCATACTAGGCCCCCTACTATTTATAATTGACATGAATGATTTACCTACAGTTCTGGAGTTCTGTCGTGTTACTCTAGAAAAGGATGACACCATTCTTTACTTTGCCTTGAAATCAGCCATGGATTTAGAAAGTGAGAGTTACTTCTTGGCTTGGAACTCAATTTTTTCCTTCCAGGGACCTATTTGCGTGTGATATCTGTGTGAATTTGTAAAAACGTTCTCACCAGAGGTCTGTATTAATCTCACTTTCTAAATCACCTATGTAAATGGCTTCAGACAAACCAACTCTGAATGTTTCAAAATCTAAATTCTTGTTAATAGGTAGTGGTTTTCGCCTACGTAAAGTTGGTTCAATTCATATTTCTGCAGATGACACCCCTCTTGATATTGTACACTCTAATATGTACTTGGCATTGTGAAGCACTGTCCGTAGCAAAATAAGCAAAAAGTTAGGTCTCTTGAAGCGTATTAATAACCTTTTTTGCCACACGTTTCCAATCTTATTTAATGGTGATTTTCACCGTTATTATACCAGGTCTAGAAATAAAATCCGAAAATCCACTGCCAATAGAAAATGGGGTCACTGGTCGTCAATTAATTTTGGTTCAGAAATCTGGAACAGATTAGATCCAGCGATAAGGGAAGCAGAGTCACTGACTGCTTTTAACGTGGACTGTCAAAAACCATTTTATGATACCTTTAGTTCTACTTTTGTGTATATATTTTTTTATTTCTTGTTTCCATGTTTAGGTTTTTATTTGTTCTTTGGTAATTTTCTAGCGGACCTTTTTGTAAACCACTTATGTGACGTAGGCATTCGTCGTTAAAGATTACCCTCAGCAATACTTACGAAACTGTGGCAATAAAACTTGAAAGCAACAAAACCGTGAAGACTCAAAAGAGAGAGGGAGAAACCAGCTTGTACAAAAAAATGCAACCACTCTAGTAGTGAGAAAAATTGGCTAAATACACCAACTTGATAGGCAAAATGTAATGAGCACCAGAATCCTGTACAACTCTCTTTGCGTATGTCTATTGTTTTTCTAGACACAACAAATTAATAATAATTTCTATTTTTCTTGTAAAGAACCTAAGGTTGCTAGATCTCTATAAATATCTCACAATCATTGTGGTTAAAAAATGAATAACATTATGAGAAGTAAATAAAAATAAGCACTTATTCAATAAGCATCAGTCTACAAGGGTGATGAGGAACTTACATGCATCATAATTGGAATAGCCTGCATCTGAATAGCAGTTGGACTTTGGTATCCTCGCTTAGTCACATTTTCTACCATGTAAGAAGGGAGCTTGTACCTGATGAACAATAACAGATGCAAGCACTGCTGGATAAATACAACAGTCCTTTTTCAAATTATTTTGCCTGTTACACGTAAAATAAATTAATGTGAAATTGAAACTAAACACCCCCTAATTACAAACCTCCTGGCCCACCCTGAAAACAAACAGTAACAAAGTACATAAATAAATCAATTATTGCCAAAAGCCAGATTTGCTCTGCTTGCCACTTATATTCATTAAATTGATTTTACCTTAAATAGTTATAAAAAAAACAAACTTGAAAATTTAAAGCTGGCTCTGGACCCCTTCCCTATAATTTTCCTTCTTGCCCAGATGAGTTAGAGCCAAGTTTAAGGAAAACAAAACAATTTGTAAGGACTGACACAAACATAAAAGAGAAGTCCTTGCAAGCTACTTTAATAAGTACCATTAATTATTATCCCTATAAGCACACCACCCCTAACCGCCAAGGAAAAACAAAATAGAAATTAAAGAAACTTCAGAAGTACTGTTGACATCTAATATTATTACTTTCTTTTATGTTACCTTTCTTGTAGGGAAGAGAAACTTTCAACTACATCAGGAATATCTGAACCCTTTACGTAGATGTGGTGTTTTCTTCTGATGGTATTTATCTAAAATCATAAACAAAAGGTCGACTTTAGGGTTTCCAGATTTTGCCAAAATCAGTAACAGTAACTAAAGAAATTCTTGATGAACATTAATTAGCCAGAGTACATTCCAATCAACAAAATTCACAGTCTGGATAGTAGACCTACTCCTTAAATAAAAACTGCATATTTTTATTATAATAGTAATTTAATTAAATAGTAATTTAAAGTATGTCTTGTGGAAGTTGGTGAGAAGTGCTAGCCATATGCTACTTTTTTGAACACTGTTACCCCTTTAAAACAAGGTCCATAGCATTTTCCAATGATAAGACAATTCCATGCCTACCACTCAAACTGGGTCTTAATATGCCAGTGCCTTGAATGTGTAATAAAGACCAAAATGATGGCCTCATGAAGCAATATGGGGTACAAGTAAAAACCATTGTTTCAGTGGGATGAACTGATGTGGCTTTACTACAAGTTGCAAGACTTTCCTGATAAATTTTTGGTGAAACTACAGTATTCTGCATGGTCAACACTGCAGATAAGCTACACTTTACATGGGATACCCTGGGGCAGACAGCATCAAGGTTTCAGTCAAGTCTTAGTGGGTTTTATATTAGTGGACCCTAGAAAGGAAGGCTTTTGTCCCACACCTGAAAGTTTGGTCAAAATGGTGGCTGGGACTTCTTCATGCATAAATTTTAGAGATATTTTCCAATATGCCATTTTCAGAAGGAAACCCAAAGCTCTTTGAAATATGAAATCAAAAGAATAACTTCTATGGAATACTTGAGAGTTTAAACAGTGGAAATTGGAGAACTCATGGCAAAGAAATTACTCTTTGTGGACATATTGTGATTTTAACAATAATTATTAAGCAAAGAGCAAGAGGACATCTCAATTAATTTTATCATTTACGCTGCAGGCTCTCTAAGTGATGTTTGAGTGTTTCTGGGAATCACAAAAAAAAAACAGGACTGGTTTGATTGTGTATTTGTACTGAAATACTATTCTGATTGACCGATTCTTCATATTCCTAAAAGTTTTCGCCAAAAAATTTTAAAAAGTGCTCTGCACAGGTGGATAAATTTGCTTCAAAATTGTCTCGCAAGCTTGTGAGTTGCTGGACTTGAACCAATACAGTCTATACAGAGGCTTATCTGAATAAATTTGACATTTAGGTAAGCTTTTGTCTGTTTGTCCTTCTGTATTTTCATTGATGAAATGAGGACTACATGTATTTGTAATCTTTTACTGTACTTACTGACATTACATAACCAGAAAATATTAAATAGTGCGGGCAGTAAGCTAAGTAATCGATGTTTGTATGTTTTTCAATGTTCCGCTGTTTTTACTTGGGCGGAGCGCCAAGTTATAAAATAGGATTTCTTCGTATACGCCAAAACGCAGTGATCTAGTGCGCGTGCGCTACGTGTTGGCCGAGGCTGCGAGTATTCATCATAAGCCGCCATTACGAGACAAAAAACAAGGACGTAAAATTAACACAACGAATATCGTATTCTTAAAAGAAAACAGCTAGTATGTGTGTTGTCTGCTAACTCCTTCCATTGAACGAAACTAAGGGGTAACTTTCCTTTCAGGACGGATATTTTCCAAAAGTTCGACTTCAATTAACCTCAGACGCTCTTTTGGCTCTTCTCAATAAATCCCCATTCGGTATCAAACGTAATCGATAAGATCAAGGCCGTAAACACTGAATTTACATACAGCCGAGCAAAACATTTCATTTCTCTGGCCGCTATATAAAAAAGAAAACGTTCAATTAACTTTAAAGATTCAAGAGCATTCCATGGGTGAAAGGCTTAGGGTAAAGTAGGAAACTAAAACTAAAGCTTCGAAAATAAATTTCATTCGGGGTCCAGTGTGAGCGATAAGATCTATTCACCAGAACAAATGTAAACACTGAAAGTTTGTTAATGCACAGTACAGTGACAATCAACGCTCAACGAATTAATTTCTTTATTTACGTTCACTTGGATAAAACCAAAATGTGATCCTCACGGGAAAACAGGGAAAAAGGTGAATGACAAAATGCCAAATTGACACGCTAAACGTAGAATCTGAAAAAAAAATCTTTCCTTCGGAGTCGAGTGTTAGCGATAAGATCGATTCCTTGGAACAAACGTAAAAACGCCGAGAATTTGCATATTCATACCAACAACAACTGAGTACCGCAACGCTAAACGCATTTTTATTTTTACTTTGGATAAAGCCAAAATAGCAACTTTAGCACCCGGGCTTTAGCAAAACTGAAAGCCACTTCTGATGTTACAAAACGTTGAAAGAAGCCGTCGTTTGGATGCAGAAAGGAATTGCCACGCTGAAAACACCAGGAAGAAAGCGGTCACGTGCTAGGCAACCAAAATCGTTCACATGTATCAAGTTTCATCCGGCGACGCGGCATTCAGAAAGAAAATATTTTTGGCGGTTCTTGGAAGGAAAACTGGACGGTTTCTGCTTGTTATTCAATCGCCACGGGAGCTGCAGTGTCTTTCCACTTTATAAACTTAGCTTCTTTCATTTGAAGCCCTTTTAAATCCTGGAAACACTCTCTTTTGTGTCATGATATTTTGTCCATTGGCAATCACGCAAAACTACTAAAAGAATGAACGTACACTTCGACCTTTGCGTTACCTTCCAGTGCGAGTGAAGTTTATTTTCTTTTTTGTGTGTTTAATAAACAAATAACTGTAGACATAATTTAAAATAGTTCATTCTTTGGTCACTCACAGAGCGCTTTGATTTTGTCACTAAAGTTCTGTCCTATTCCAGTGATCATGAAATAGATTCATTGAGTTAACTTTCTGTAAATCGGATGTTCTGTGAGGTTTGTCTTATCCGCACGCGTCCCATATAGCACGCATGTCTTTTCGCACGCGTGTCATATTGCACGTTCTGCGTGACATTTTGCGATCGTGCGCTGTTACCAGTTAAAAAGCTGGAACATCTCTCATAGAAAGCCCAGAAAAAAGGGTATCAGGGTGGAAAGGTATTCGCACAAATACCCCTCTGTCGCCAAAATTCATCATTACCACTGGAACAGTAGCCTCCCAAAAAGACGTTCTTAGGGGTTCGTCATGCGTTCCTGTCCATACTCTTTTGTCGCCAAAATCCATCATTATCTTAGATGCACCTCATGGTTACAAAATCCGACGTGTTTAGTATCAAAGAGAGTAATGTTTTATTTTGTTTGCGTGACATTTTCGGTCGAACTACATCACGTTTATCGCAAATATGATGCCTTAGACTCTCAGCGAATCTTTTATCGTTCACCTGTCACCAAAGACTGAACTAACGTGCATGCTCAGATACTCCTAATACAACGGCGCCCAAGTAAACGCTCCCAGAGCGTCTTGTTATTTATAAATACGGGGGAAAACATAATTTGTTAGGAAGAAGACCTTGTGCTTCACATGGAAGCTTCAATCCTGACGTGATCACCTTTGATTTGGAGACATGAACCATTTGCAAAACAATTAATACTGATAGTTTACATTTGTATTCCCATTTATTTCTACATTTAAACAGATTCTGACTGTAGGTAGCCATTAAAACTTAGTGCTAACATTGACCAACACAACCCACATGAACACTGATGAGCATTTTGTTCCAAATGCAAAATTCATTTTCATTTTATTTGTTTGCCACTTAGTACAATTTACAATAGAAAGCAATAGTAACATAACAAAAAAGTGATAAATACAATTAAACAAAAAATAACAAACAACTAGGAAAATGACTTGTGGAGGCGACATCTTGAAGAAGCAGGGGGCTTGTAAGGTTGAGATTTCCCCCCCAGTGTTTCAATGCTTAATCTTCATAAGCGTATAACATGGACAGCGTTTCAATAATAAAGAAAGAAAAAAAAACAAGATGCCCCTAATGGCATTTTCGAGGGATGCTTAATGTGGCCTCATTTTTTCCCATTGTATGCTTTGCAGATTTTTAAAACTATCCTCCCCTCTCAATTCAATTGACTAGTTTTATTCAGAAAGACTGCATGATATTATCATTGTGTTACTGGAAATCATACCGGAAATAACTTTCCAATAACGTCGCTGGGCAACACTGACAGATATAGATGAGGAAATCTGACTCATGTTTACTATGGAAAAAATAATCAATGTAGAAAACGGTTTCTGTCTCCAAATTAAAGGTGAAAACGTAAGGATCAAACCGTCCGTATTCTTTTTAACAAACGCTTTCTGTATAGTAGTTATGTTCCCACTTAGCAATCTGACAACCCAGTTAAAAACATAAACAAAGCTCTTCTAGATGAAAAGTTTTGGTAAAAATTGACAATCAAACCTTTAACTTTTTTTGCTAGGTCAATTAGTTGATTACCAGTAGTGCTCAGGCATCAGTTTGACAAAGTCTGCAGCGTTATGCATTAGTAATCACTGTACTGTGACCTCTGGTCTGGTTTCCTTTGCATTGAATTATTCGATCTGTTTGTCAAAGCGTAATTTCTTTGCTGAGAACTCTCCAATTTCCACCGTTTGAACTGTCGAGTACCACTAAGAAGTTATTCTTTTGATTTACCACTTGAAAAAGGTCTTAAATTCATACATGTACAGCTGTAGTCGCCATTGATAGGATCACACAGGTAGGGATGAGTGGTTCCCCTCCCTTGTGATATTCAGGGCAGGAAACTTAGGCCGTCCGAACGTCCGAGATGGGTAGCTTTTCCATTCAGACAAGGAAAAATATGATCCAACGTGTCCGACTGGGCGACCACGGTATAGGAAAAAATTAATGAACTTTTTTCTTGACTTTGGATATAGAATGAATCATTCTTTCCATACTTGATAACTCACTGCCATAAAAAAGTAGCTTTTACAGAAAATAAAATATCATTTTGCGTAAGTTGTGTGTTTCGTTATGCGAAACCTGCCGCCATTAATTTCCATGTGAGTCCAGCTGTACAGCATAATTGCAGGCGCATGACAACACGTGCTTGTCAGGATACCTTTTTCTGTCGCTTGCGGAGCGTATCAACAATGTCTTCGTCTCAATCAAAATTATTGAAATTGAAACACCTGGCAGTATTAACGTGGATGTTCCTTCCAAAAAGAAAAGAAACAAAGATCACAAGAAAAAAAATGAAGCGAAGCGTGTCAGAAAATTTCAGCCAGCTTAGCAGAAAGAGTTCGAGTTGGTTTGTTATGAGGAACAAACAGACAAATGCATTGCTCGACTTGTCGGAAGTATCCAGAACTAGCTGATAAAAGCAGCCCAATATACATCGGATGTGGAGATGGAGTTCAAGGATTCAGAAGGGAAACACTGACAGCCCATTTGAAAAGTCGTCGCCATGTTGTTTGCCATACCAGATCGCTAAATGACCAGAAACCAGAGGACAGGCCATCGGAAAAAATTTGTCGGATTTTTTGGGCAAGTAGTTTTGTGGTTCTGACAAGTAAAATACACATTGCACTTGTCTGAATGGACAAGCGAATTGAGTAGAAAGTTTCCTGCCCTGTATATATGTGCCAATAATGGCTTTTGATTGGGCTGTTTTTGTTAAAGACAATCAGAACAATAGATCCCTTCAAGGAGAGAGCAGAATTTAATACAGGTTTAATAAATATACATCAAATGATGATTTGACATCACACAGGCAGGGATGAGTGGGTCCCCTCCCTGGTGACATACACACCGAATCCGATAATGGATTTTGATTGGGCCATTTTGTTGAAGACAATCAGAACAATAGACCCCTTCTAGGAGGGGACAGAGTTTAATGAATAAATTAATGTGCAGATTTAAAGCTCCATGGAGATTTTTTACTCATGGATAATCATAATTTATGTACGTCTGATGACTCCTGGAATCAAACCATTTACATATCATTACAAATAGGTAAAACAAAAAAAAAGAAACCATACTTTTTCCTCGTGAAGTTCTGCCATCCTTTCTATGGAGCACTTTTCCTCAGTATCACCATTCCTATCATTAAACTTTTTTGTTGCAAAAAGTTTTACTTTTGAATCAGGAATACATGTAGCCACATGGCCAGTTTCATCTGTTGGTAGAAAAAAAATAAATCAAAACAATTTGCAGTCATAGTTCATTCTTCACCATTGCCACCTTGCCACACTCTCCTTTTAAGTTTGCCTTGCATTAATAGAGCACAAACAAAAGAGGGGATGATGGCTCAATAACTATCTCAAGACCCATAACTCAGAACTCAACACTTAAAAATCAAAGAAAATTGATATTTAAATGGAAATAATCTTGAGTATTTTCTTCATATTCATTGTCGATACAGCAACTAACATTCTGTATACATTTTGATTGGCCGTTCCCCATGATCTATTAAAAGACAGATACGTGGTGTGACTAGCGCGCACGATCAGGTACCTAGACCTACCTGCCTGTCTGCCTGTCTGCCTGCCTCTGCTGCCTACCCACCTAGAAACCTTAACCTACCTACCTACATATATACACATGATTTAAGGTTTAAGACAATGGGCAGCTTAAGGGCTGAACAATATTGCAAGACAGTAGTATTATCTATTGTTTATTCTTATTTATTTGCTCATTTATTTATTTTAATTGTGTGTGTGAGTGTGCAAGCTTATTAACTATACATTGTCAGTTTAAGTAGCCCGCCTAGAATAGCTCTGCTTACTGCGGGGTACAAAGTCCTTTTTTCAGTTTTGTAAAAATAAAGTTAATGTTGTTGTTGTTGTTGTAATTAAAAATAAATAAAATTGTTTTTTTGTTCATAATCATGCATGCGTCCTTTGCAAAAGAAAAAATAGGCAGTCTCAGACTGCATGTGTCTACAGCAGTACTGGTATAGAAATGTGATATAAAAGAATTGAAGAAAAGGGAAAGAAGACTGAAATGAAAACAAAGAGGGAGGAGTGGAAATAGGATAGAGATAAAAAAAATGGTTGTAAAAATGTTGCACAGAATACTGGCGAGAAGAGATTAAGCTGGTATCGTTTACCACAAACATTTTGTATGAAGAGAACTGTAACTTTACTCTAACATAAACAATATATTATATAATCTTACAACATGAACCACAACTTTGTACTGAAAGCAATGCAGCAAAGTTCTAAACATAAAGTACTGAAAGAAAAGTTCTAATCTAAAATGTAGGCATAAAATGCAACAGAAACTATTAATTAATCTATACTGAACTTATGAATGGCAAGTATCATTCTTTAACCCTTTGACTCCTGTCGTGTTTCCATAGTTTTCGCATAAATTAACTTTTTCCTAGAGCGGTTTAAAATGCGCAGTAGATAAATAAATATAGTTGGCTTCCAAAATTAACTGCATATTAAACTGGAATGATTAAACAAATGTTTTCTGACGTAAAATAATATAGTTACCTATCAATCATTTGCTGAAAAACACACTTGAACGCAAAAATTGCTAAAATTCACGGCATGTTGATGAAGACCTTTGGCATATCAAATTTCAACCCACTTATGCAAATTGTCCTTGATTACACAACTGTCGCTTCTCAAACGCATATATGAATTGACAAAGACACAAAAATCAACAAAAAGCTTTTCCAACAAAACATTTTATTGAAATAAACGATGCATTTGCTCTAAGAGGCAAAAAACTTTCAGTTTTTTTGCGTGCATGCAAACACGCATGTAAAATTTGAAGACACTCCATGTTTGTTCAAAGCGATCACTCGCAATAAATTCGGGCACGGAAGTTACAGAATTCTGGTTCAAATCATCACTTAAAATATTTGTCAAAAGCAAATAAACATCGGAAAACATCATTTACCCTATTGACGCCAATGTCCTGATCCGGAAATACAATCGCTTAGATCTCGGTCAGTCGAGGATTAGCGTCGGCTTTCGATAGGATTCCATTTGGGATTCCTGTGGCATTTACACTCTTACACTCTTTCACTCAACCCGATGACATAGTGTTTACGCTTCTCTAGAAGCCGTAGACACAAAAATAGACAAATAAATGTCTTTTGAATGTGTTTTCAAAATTAATTTGTTTCAAGCTTATTAATTGAAGCTGTCTGGAAGTTCAAAGTGCTTCTGAACGAAAATCCCAAAAAAATTTTTTAAGGAGATTTTTGGGCTTCAAGGTAATATTTATACCTTAAAGTCCAAAAAGTATATACAAATAAATAAAAGATGAACTTTTGGAGTCGGACTAGTTCAAACACATTTAATTGCTACTCGGAGTTTCATGCTTCTAGCGAAGTAATCATCAGGCAACTGACAACAAAAACGGTTACATGAAAAGATATACAAATTTGAAAATAGGGAACAATGCTTGCTTGCGTGATGTATCCAGATTCTATTGGGCAGCAAAACTGAGCGCAATTTAAAACGATCGGGTAAACTAAGTAAATGCGGTATTTAACAGAAACCTCTTAGAATGTCAAATTGATGTCAGTTCATTTCTATGATTGAGTGTTGACATTTCCGGTCTGCAAATTATGAAATATTTCTCCCATAAGCAAAGATTACATTTTTTGTTGACATTTGAATACGATCTAGCTTGCAAATAAATATATACAGCTATTTCAATTGACGTTGTCGGTTCAAAGCATGAAGCTAAAAGACAAGACCGAAAGTTTACGTGGGATTTTTATGAATAAATTCATCAAAATCAGTCATGCCTGGAGAAAACAATATGTTATAATTTGCAGTACAATGACCTGCACATGCAGGGATGATTTCGATGAAATTATTCATAAAAAATAATCCCACAAAACATTGCGGTCTTGTCTTTTAGCTTGATTTTAATCCGACAACTTTAATTGAAATAGCTGTATACAATGTATATAATTATATAACTCAAACCAACCTGACAAAAGTATATCCTTAAAAAGACTGGCCAAAAGAACGTAAAATACGTCAGCCATTACTCAAACAGCACCTACTTCAGTCAACAAATTTTGTGCAGTGGGTTCCCTCTCGTAACTTCATCTCATCATCTTGGTGGCATCGAAAAGTGAGAAAAAGCAGTTGAAATGGTCAAGTTCCTCCCGTATTTCTACCAAATATGGCTCTGATTTCAGTTGTAATGCAAGTGGTAGTTTTGAACACAATGGGAATGATTCTCAGTGAGGTGAAGGGATAAGAGGATGTCACATCCTACTTGGCCCAACTATCTGTGTGGTTCATGGTTGAATTGAGTAATGGACTCCCAATGCAAATCGAATGTGGAAAATACGCTTGAAATAATAATTCCAACAGGAAGCTCAATTATTGAGCTTCATGTTGGAATTACAACTTAAAATTTGGCATGGGTAGTACTTTCCTCCTATACTTTCAAATACTGAAGATAAAAGGAAAGGAAAATTTTAATCAAAGTAGCACTTACAGGATTTTGTTAATGAAATTCCAGATCACAGGGCCCGTGTGATGATATTTAGCTGGTTTGGTTGACGAGAAGATCTGGTAGGAATTTTTTAGAGAACAATTCACAAATGGTGGAGCTTACATCTTAATGATATACTTTGCGCATTAGTTTCAACACAGACTTAAATAATTCATATACTAGATAAGAAATTTGCATCAGTTTGTCTTGCTAAGACACGTGTCATCTGGCATCTGGCAAATCTTGCTGCAGTCTTAATTACTCACAATTGTTGGGAAGGATCTCATCACCCTGCCCTTTCAATGTTGTTTCAACTTTTTGACTCTATAATACCATCCTATAAATAAATTGTGTCCATTTTGATTGACTTACAATTATGCAGTTAAAGTATTTAACGTAACATAAGTAACTGGAACACGAGAAATATCTCCTCTTTCTTACAGTGAAAATTACCAATAGACTCGTGCCCTTGAATGCAATTTCCATTCAAACTGTATCAACATTGCATTAGATAATTTACAACAGCCTTTCAAATTTAAAGAAGTCACTGAAGAGAACTCTCTGCTCTCAAGCATAATGCGGATGGAACAGCCTGAGTGTAGGACTAAACAATGTGCAGAATAATTTGATTGCAAATTGATTGCAAACTTTTGAATCCTACTGGAAACTATCATTTAAAGGTGTACAGTACAATGTACATGTATGTGTCAGCAGAGTCAAATGATAGAGTTATTAGTTGCGGTATAATATGAACTTTATTTTCGCTGTGCAGTACCAACCAGTACGAAGATTTGGGTCTTTTTTCGTTACAGTTTGCTTTGTTCATTTAGAGAGTTAATAACATGAAAAAACGGAATCGAATGACCTTTAAAAAAAATTCCAAACGTTCTTCCACCATCTAAAAGTAACGGCTACCCGATAGTAACGCCCCCTTGCACCTGCTAAATCTGAAAGTGATGGAGGGTGTTACTTTCGGAATTCTACGGAACATAACAAGCTCCTTAAAGCAAATGCACAGTTCAAAAACCATGGCCATTTTTTGTCTGATTTGATATATTTCAAGAATATTTAAACATGCAAGTGCCAGCAATGTTATTTGAAAGATGGTGTGAGCATTTCCAATGAGTACAGCACCAATATGCTACTCATCACAGGCAAGTCAATGGAACATTATTTTGTTTCTTTATAACAGAGAGGTAAAATTACTGAATGCTGATTGGTCGAAACAGAGGGCATTTTTTTCTTAATTTTCCTTTCATTGAGGGCAAAATTACTCACTCCTGATTGGTTGAGCGGTGAAAATTCCTTGCTCTTGATTGTCTGAGCATGCCATTTCTACATTTTGTTGGTTTCTTCAATTTGTGCCGCGACAATAATGACTTCTTTCAGGTTCTTTGGCATTGGGAGTTGTGCCAAAGTTTGGGCCAAAAATACTTGGAAATCACGTACCACAGCTACAAAGAAAACTCCTTAAGGTGAACTTTCCTTTCTTACAAGCAGCAAGAGATTATTTGTGTCATAAGGTAAAAACTTGATTGGATTTTTTTGGTTGAAAAACTGAAATCATTCATCGTGGTTGAAACTAAGTGCTTTCACCTCGCTACGGCTTCTTCCAATGAACGATAACCGAACAATAATAACATTCACCCTTTTGATGGGAGAAAGGAGAAGGTCTAATTCAGTGGAAGAAATTACTCTGCAAGTTCTTTATTTGGACCCACGGTTTGCCATTTTTAGCGATCTGTAATCATGTGATTTTCAAGTGGTAGAAAGCTTTACAGTGCAGGTGAATCAAAATTATTGATGTTTAACATTTGGTTTAATTGTTGTTAGTTTGCTCATGAATTAAACTTGTATTTTCTCCTAATTACATGTATATAACAATAAAATTTTCTTGTTTGGTCTGTTTTGTATGCTAAAAAACAGGTGAATTGTTTGCTTTTTTGCTTACGGGCGAGTGTTTTTACTTCAGGCCAGGGCTGACTGTTTTACGAAGTGCCTCGATAGTTTTAAGAAAATTTTGCCCTCTATGTCATGAACACTTAAAACGCAATGAGTCCTTGTAGAATTAAGAATTAATTTTCACTTATATATTCAAAGTTGTCGCAAATTGCCCTTGTCGCTGCCCGACTTGGGCAATTTCCAAAAATTTTGAAAATACGTGTGAAAATTAATCCTTAATTCTACTCGGCCTCATGCAATTACAAGTATAAAGGGTCAGGAATACAGCAAAGTCACAGCAATATTATTACTAAACAGGTTTGAGTTTGTAAAATATGGTTTGACATTCCTATGTAATCTTCAGTAACAATAGTTCGTTGTCATTTGAATTTTCATTGTACAATACCTTTAAATGTAACGCTTTTTGTAGTGCACGCTATACTGGTACGTTAACAATTTAGATCCTGTAAGTATACAGTAAAGCGAATAAAAACCCTAAATAAACAAATACATAAATGAACAAGTAAACATAAATAAATAAATAACCGAAACACACTAGCAAAAACCATAATTTAAAGAGAGACACAAATCCAGGTGCCTCAGTTGCTGGTTGAGGGTTGGATTTTCCCATTTGATATATAACGCCTCCTTTATCTTAATTTGAAAGCTGGAGGTAGCAGAACCCAAAACCGTGAAACACTCTGCACAACAGGAGTCCTGACAAGGCTTTGATGATAGCAAAATGTTTGTAGATGTGTGAGGCCTTGTCCGGCACAAGGTGCTCATGAACACGTGTACAAATGTGGCGAGTGGTCTCACCAATGTAGCAGGCATTACAGCCAGCACATGTGAATAATTCACATAAATAACAAATGAACGGAGACTCTACTGTACGGAATCTTTCACGCTAAACTATGGACCTTGAATGTAGAAAAAAAAAGCGACTTACAGTACCGCTCAAAAGTAAGTTACCACCCTCTCGTGAGACGCAATTCTCGTCTCGCGAGACGAGAGTCGCGTCTCGCGAGACGAGAACCTCGTATCGAGAGACGCGACTCTTGTCTCGCGAGAAACGAGACGAGACTGGTAACTTACTTTTGAGCGGTACTGTAATGTCAAGATAAGTGTTACAATATTTTATTTGAACAGTTGTCTTAACTTGATCTGTGCAAGTCTGGAAAACCGGCCAATGTTAGGCAGCTTGAAGAAATGTGGAGGGAGACAACAGGACAAAGCTCAAGCAGTTAGTAAAAAGGCCAGTAAAGGTCCTTTTGTGAAAAACAGTAGTAATTAACGAGGACTGACTGTTGTTGAGCAGTACATCTAAAAATGGTAATTTCTGCTCAACTTCCCTTTCCATAGTAATCCTTATACTTGGATGCCTGACCGTTAATGTAGTCAAGAAACAATAAATATTATTGGGCATTGGTTTCATTTTCGAACAGGCAGAAAGTGTCATCATATATTTTTTCTGCAAATATCAGAAAAATTGAAGAAAAGCTCCTCCACAAACTTGAAGGCCTAGTGTCGGTAAATAGTCAGCCAACAGAGGGCCAACAAATGGCCAACAGACAGTGGACAGATGGCCAACAAATGACCGACAATCGGCCAACAGATGGTCAACAGTCGGCCAACAGATAACTGACAATTCAAGCTTTTCCTACAATAGAGTGTCAGTCGACAGTTGGTTGACAGCCGGCAAACTGTTGGCAACGTGATGGTTGCCTATCGTTGACTCGTTGGGAAGTTGTTGTCGGACTTTTAATAAGTTCCCATTAAGATTATTGTTGCCTGAACAATATAGCTAGTTATTATGAACAAATCCATCACATCACTCACTCACTCCATCACTCAAAGAAGATCTTGAAGAAGATCATGAAGAAAATCCTCTTTGTCATGTTTATATATTTTGTCTGACCCAGTTCCCCCAAATGAAGCCAGTGACATGTGGAGACATGGTAATTATTCATTTGTTTGATTGCCTGTTTGTTTTTTATCTGTTCCTATTTGTGTTTATTTATTAGTTACTGGCTTTTGTAAGTTTTGTGGCTCCTTAAGGAACGGTTTTGTTTCAGAGCAGGCCATGATCTACAGTACTCATAAAACCTTTTGTCAAACTTGAGAGGTACACGTACATGTAGCAATTTACCCTCTCTCCAAAGGGTCTCTGAAGGCATAATGTTGTGGATAGTTTAATCTGGTAAGGTCCAGTTAAAGGCTGTTGGAAGGGACGATCAATTAAATCAGGTTCGTTCTTCAAAAATACAAAGATTCCACTGGGACAGTGGTTTTAAATGTAAATTATCATAATTATAGTTTTTACCTTCTCTGGATCCCATCTTTCTTTTCTTCCTCTTTGCTACACTCTTGGAAGCTTGTTCTTCTTTGTCTTCCTCTTCTTCTGCTTTGCACTGTTTTCTCTTGGTGTTTTTGAGACCCTTGGAGATCTCTCTTGAGCCATTTGCGGCATTTCGCAAAGTTTCAAAAAAGTCAAGGGGCTGAGCAGGATCATGAGGATCCAACGTGATCTCAACAGATGTCTGTAAATTTAATGAGAAATCATCAATATTTCAGAAAATATTTCGCTCTTATACTGTACTTTGTTGAAGTATGATCTAACTCTGTTACTGTTGTGGGGATATTAAACCCAGCTAGAAACCAATGGACAATTTGGCTCCCAAGAGATACAGATAATTCAACATGTGAACAAGGTCAGAGTGAGAGAGTTCCTTAGGGCTGCACATAAGATGCTCTTATTTCAGGGATGTGAAACCCTGGAGTTTTCACAATTATAGCTATTATGTAACAATAAAGGTTAAAACCATCTGAAACATACATTACAAATATTTTCCCTGCTTTTTCATTTTTTGCTGTTCAATTGTTGTCAATATCATTGTAGGCACCGTTGTACAGCACCAATAGAAACTACAGCTGTGTTTGCCCATTTGCCACAATTTTGCCAAAAACTTTTGACCTCCACAAAGACCTACATGTAGCTAACAACAACAAAAACTCCAGTTTTCCCTGGGTTTTTTCCAGTTGACTTAAGGTCACATACATGTAGGACCCTTGCTCTCATAACGTATGGATTCATTTATAGAGTGTGCATCATGAATCGCGACAACTGAAATATTCATGACAATTTTTTTTTGGCAATCTTAATAATAATTATTAATAAACATTCAATGTATTCTGTTTATGCGTGTTAGTACATTGCACTGTAGTAATTGCACCGTCTTGTGATCACATTTTTGAGCTACAAGTTAAGAACTTCTTACGAGCTAAAAAAAAAAATGTTTGAAAGCTAGTTGTTTCATACATCATTTTGGGCAGGTAATTTCAAAATCTTTTTCCCTTGACTGTAATTCCATTGCTACTGCTTGAAACAAAACAAAAATGTGTGCACGTGCACTAGCACTGGATTGTTACAAATCACCATCACTACTTGCGCAACTGACTACAGAAATTCAGAATTTGAAGATTAAGGAGGGAACCTTTAACACAGAAATTTGGTATAGGCAGGGGTCCTGCAGGATGTTAAGGGGGCTCAAGGCAGTTTTTTTGGACTTAGGGTGGAACTTTTGAAATTACAATCTCGCATACAAGATAAACTTCGATCTCCTTCATACTACATCATCATTTCAACATATGATCAAAATTTTCTCATAGGTTTGCAAGCAACAGCTATTACCATAGCAACGGAAGCGCATAGCCTCTCATTTTAAACATTGTTGATTATCTCGAAATCTAGTCAGACACTTAATGACGAAACTTTAGGGATTTAAACTACTCAATCTATACAACTTGTAGGTGAAATAAGAAAAAAATCTGTAAGAACGTTTTCAAGTAAATAATGAATCAATTTTTACAGGGTGATTTTGTTTATTCCAGCATTTTTCACCAATATCTCTGGCAAAATGCGTGCGTGTAGTTATTTTGGAAAGCATGCACATAGAAACACTGACAGGGATAAAAATCTTTCGAAAACTGTAGGCAAATGGAGAGGGTATATCTTATTAGCGATGATCCTTAGTTAGGTGAAGTCGACTTCCCTGTGCCCAGACAGGTAAGGAGCTGAGATCTTGGATGTAAACACGAACACCTATTACATTACCACTCAAAACAGATACAATACGTCATCAAACCTATTGTCCGCACATTTCTCAGCCACATTTCTCACCACTAAAAAAGTCATTTTTATATGTTCGTTGGCACTCTATTACCTTTGACAGCGCGTAAAGGCTTTCTTAATCATTGGATCGCCATGTTGAAATGCTTTTCTAAACGCATTTCACAGAGGAAATGTATTTTCGAACATTTCTCACCCCATTACGGAAAAATAATTGAAAATTATCAGTTTCTTTATTGCAACATGGGTGAGAAATGTTGCCAAAGTACTAAGACGCACTTATTCTGTGATCAAAAGGGGTAGAATACAGTGCAGCTCAGAAATAAGCGAACATCGCATACGCGTACCATACGCAAGTAATACGCGTATGCATATAGCGTCATACGCGTATGTCCTGCCTTTGTTATTCATTGCCATACCTTTGCTTTATGTGGCATTGTCTTGCACAACAAAAGAAACGGTAAAGTAAAAGCGACAACCCGCAGCACCAAATTTGAATAATATGAATGACGACAGGACTATAATAGAGCTTGTTTAGAACCGCGCTTCGACAAAATCGGCGAATGACATAAACATGACTGAAACAAGGTGTCCGATTTCGAAGCTTGCTCGCTTCGCAAACCCAACGATAAAAAACCTTATTACCGACATGCTCTTTTTTGTCAATCTAATTCTTCGAGAAAAGGAAGATAATTTATGGAATTAATATTACTTGCTGAAAGAGCGTTAACAACAAACTTCCCGTTCCCTTTGTCGCCACTGAACAAGAACGGCGGCTGTCGTATTTATAAACTTGGCTCGCTTTACAAGCGATGATTCGACAACCAGCCGATTAATTTTTCTTTTACTGAAACCTATTCGGTAGGAAAATAACTTTTAGCTCACTCATTTACACTTTTTGTGGAAACAGCGCTGAACAAGCATGATCATAAGTATACATTCGTTAGTGGTGGTCGGCGTGGCAGGATAAATTTGCATATATATTATCAAAACAATAATCTTTCTTTGCTTTGCGAATATTGCTCTTTCCAAAATACCTCCAACATAAACAAAGCGCCTTTAATATATATATTTCTTAATTCCTGGTTAATTCCCAGGTCTTTGGGAATGAAAATGACCCGAGAAGTGCCAGCGATATATCGCCCACCTTGACAAAGTGGTCCCGGTTGTAGTCGCGTGCGAGGGGAGAGCATCAGGCTACTAAGCCTAAGGGGAAAAATATGTTTTCCATCAAGAGAAAAGTTTATCTCGAAACAAGCTGTTTCCTTCGCTGCAACACGATTTGAATGAGCGAGAAATGAGGGCGAGAACTGTTACGCATTGAAATAAAGCACGTTCTGTGTCACGCACTGCGTGACTTACGGCTTTACTGGCTTTCAAGAGAGCGGTCTTTGTATGAGGTGCATCTATTTTCCTTTACATTTAAGTGAAAAGTTACAACCACGTTAGTGAAATAATGTGATGGTGTTGCTTGAGGTTCCTTACGCTACTAGTTGGTTTTATTGCCTTAAAGGAAAAACACGACATTGCAACTAGCATTTTGGTGAAATCACACTTAAGCTATTTGGGCCACACTTACCCTACCGATAAAACGAGTAACTTTCTTGACTTCGTCAATGCATAAAGCAAATTACGCACCATATGACTTGGCTGACCGCAAGCCGTAACTAACATCCTAATGTTTTTCACTTCTCAAAAACACATGCTCACATTACAACAAGAACGCGCGGTCCAAGAACTCTTCTCCATCGCCATTAAAAAATACGACCACATGTAACCCTTGAGACTTGAAACAACATTAACTTAATGTTTCACCGATAATACGCACAAGCTATTCATCTTTTCTAAAGATATAACTAGTTCTGATTTTAGGGCTGCCTTCAACTATTGAAGGGCTCGGTGGAAAAAGGGCGTAAGTGACAATTTCACCTTTAAATTTCAAATCACTCTAAAAGGCGGTCTACTTTGGCCTAATGATTCCCCATGAGAAAACTAAACACGAACAGTACAAAAACCATTGCTTACCATTTTTCCTTTCTTGTTTCTACCACAGTTACTTTTTCCTCCCACCCCCACCCCCCCTCCCTTATATGCAATGACAACCGAACATGGACAGCCAAAAAACCACTCACTTCCTGTTTCTTCCTCCTTAATTCTACCACAGTTATTTCTTCCTCCCCCCCTTCCCCCTTATGCAATGTTGAAATGGGAAGTGATGCTTGCAAGGAACTGTTCGAGACCCAGAAAACAACATTGATTTAGGGGGGGGGGGGGGGGGAGAGGGAGGCGAATGTGGTGGTTCGCTTGTTTACCAGTGAATGCGCTTGGAAGGATATTGTTGTTATAGATTTTGTCCATGCCTGAAAGTTTCCACTTTGCACGAGCTGTGTTTAGTGGCACCTGTCGTTGTTCCATAAGTAACGTTTGTGATGATATGACATCATGGCATTATTTCACGGGTTGTAACAAGCGCAAAATAGATCAAGACAGTGGTGATAAACAACTTGTGTATCATACTTGCCCTGAGTTGGTTTCACTTTTGTTCAGTGAAGTGTGTAAACATACGACATCTATGGGTCTCTTGAACAGTTATGAAAGCGACGAATGCAGTGCAGAGGAACCAGTCGAAACATTGTCTGAAGAATGCCTCCTTGGTAGTGATGACTGTGCATTTGCGAATTTTTCATTTCAATTATCAATTCCCTCGCGAGCATCAAACATAAATCCCGCCATGTGCACTAAGGTGTAAACAATGTGGCCTTACCAATCCCAATTTCTCTAAATTCACACTTATTTGGCATACAGACTTTTTATTGTGTCAGAAACAGAGTTCCATATTTGAATACAAAACTTTCTAACAAGATAACAGAACTGTTTGCCAAAGTAGACCGTTTTTTGGATAAACTTGAATTGTAAAGGTAAAATCGTCCCTTACGCCCTTTTTCCACGGAGCCCTTCAATTAATACTGTTAGTTTTGTAAGTAGTGTAGATATTGTTAAGTACTGTTAGCATAGTAAGTAGTCAACTCTCTCATAGCAACCACTTCTCGTAAGCGACCACCTCCCTTAAGCGACCACTTCGTAAACAACTGTTTTGTTTCTCAGTTAAATACTGTTTCATGAGCTTGAAATCCAAGGCGAAAAAGAAAAGAACCAATCACTCAAATTTGAAATACAATATTTCAGAAATGGAAACAGTTATAGGAAGTCACAGGTAGCTTCTTTTTCAAGGTGACATCTGTCATTTGCAAAAAAGTCACTGGTATTAATCTGCGACAAAGTTTCGAGGTGCAGGAGTTCGCAGTAAATAACACATAAAAATTTTTCATTTCCTTCCCGAGAGGATTATTGCGTCGACGAAGGAGACGCTTCCTAATCGAGTAGTTCCAATAATGTCCATCATGCCCAGCGCGCGTGTTCCTTACCGCAAAAAATCGAGAAAATATGTCAGTGCAAAATCGCACCGTCACAATAGCATAATGAATATGACAGTCCATCATGCAGGGTCCGAAATTGCGCTTTCCTTGTCGCCAATGCGACTAAAAATTTTGCACTGGCGACCACAATTTCACAACTGGTCGCCAGTGGGCGATTAACTATTTCATGCAACGATCATTATACAAACAATAACTTTGATTTTCAGTCAAATCGATATAAATAAAATTCAAAGCCGCCCGCCAATTGGTCACTTGCTTTTAACCTTTCTGCTGCTTTTGAAGTATAAACCGATTTTCCTGTTATTATAAATCTACCACAATGTTTCACAGCTACGATCAGTGCGAAGCTTCACCGCCATGTTTTTTCAACGAGAAATGCTGCACGGTTGTGGCCTGGTGCGAGGAACATGGCGATCAGTCGAACGTCTTGACAGAATGGAAAAGGAAAGATTGTTTTGAACATAGAGCAAAGAACCAAATGTCAGTTTTTCAGTCGGCTACATTTCTTCTCCAAAAGGTAGAGACAAGAGAAGGTACAAAGTTGACTTGAAACATTTGGCAGTCGCACGAAACTGCGTACGTAGCCGGCATTCGACCAATTTTTCCATCTGGCGACCAAAAATTTTTGTTTGTGTTTCGCTGCGAAGGAACAATTTTATTGACACTTTTTGGCGACCACATTTTTCCATATGGCGACTGAATAAAACCTTTTCAGTCGCCAGTTGGCGCCTGCCTAAAAAAGTTAATTTCGGACCCTGAGTCATGCGCGTTTTGTACCCAGTGCCTACCGCTGGAAATGTTCAGCGGCAGCAGCCTACTGCTGTAAATGTTCCTCAGCGCGAGTAATCGAGAAAAGAGGTTGTATATCGGATAGGATTGTATAGCGGATGGGATTGATATAAAAATAGATATTAATGATGTTTTGAAAAAACACACATACATACACAAACACGCGCGCGCGTTTCGGGTATATAACCCTTGCTCAGTGTGGAGAAAACCGCTTTTTGTATTAAGAATCTACCTCTGTGCACATGCATGTTACTAAGCACGAGAAATCAAGAAAAGGTTGTATATCGGATATGATTGATATAAAAACAAATATCAAAAAGTGCAAAACTGGTTTAAAAAAACACAGACGTTTCTTCAGTGTGGTCATGTCATGCATCTCCGAGGAACTTTTCTTTCACCGTTCATTATAAAAACGTCACAATAGCATCTTAATGTCCCGCCTGCGTTTCATCCCGTTCCTCATGGTTGCTACGAAAAGTACAAGACAAGGTAAGATCCTTTTCTTTCTGAAATGTTTCGTAGATTGATCCTAGGCGTTATCTTTTCTAAATATTTCGTAGATCAAAGCCTGATCAGGAAAGTATTGACTATTCTTGGAGCTTTGGCGATTACACATTCAATTTGATGAAGATTTTCTAAAATTGTAATCACCAAGGTCTGATTTGATAAGAGTTGTGTTAAACATACAAATAAAGAAACAAAAAATACACACTTGTATGACTAATAAACTGCACTGGAACAATAAAGAAGTAACTGGAGCGTCAGTACTCCCCCCCCCCCCCCCCCCCCCTGCATCCTTGGTAGGATGCCCTGTAAACACTTGGGACTGGTTGCATAAAACGTTTCTAAGATAGCACTGCTGTTAACAATTGTTCCAAGACAATAATCTAATGTTTTGCAACCATACCTAAAGGTTCCTGTAATCTTAACATGACTTATGCAACCCAGTTAGGTGCCTAAGGGCCTAAGTCGACGCACTATAATCTTTGATTACTACTAGTATAGTTCTTTTTGTTTCAACAAGATGTCGTCGAACCATTTCAGCAATACTGCTCTGAAAAGACACTGTATTCCAATTTTTGCTTTAATAAAACAATCAGCCACGTGAGTTGGTATAGAAGCTTATTAAATGGCTGTATCTTCAGCAGATTTTGCATACTTCTCATTAGCAAAAAAACATTCCTATTCATTTTATAAATCGGTTTTGCGGATGTAGATAGCATAAAAACTTACCTTTAAGTTGTACGGGTCATTTAGACACTTACTCTTGTTAAATTTAGCTCCCACACTTAAGCGTCTAAAAAGGTCGAATGTGTCCGCCATATTGAAATTTCGCCACTCCATTCAACCAGAGCACATCGTGTACCGGGTCACAAAGTATCCAATCTCGTTCCCAAGGCCCGCGCGATTTTAAGAGCGACTTCTCAGTAGGTATTTTATGACTCGAACTTTTCGCATCCCGGGCTGTGCCCAAGACCGTGAATTTTGCAAGACTTGCAGCTGTTAATTCTGTAGAATACAGATAATTCAAAACGTGCTAATTGGCTAGTTATAAACGATGAACCTTCACGTTTATGAAGGTTTGATTACTGTAATAAATATGAGGGCAGAAAGTTTGTCTACTTTGAGCACTTACCGCAACGTGCGATTTTGTCCAAGTTGAAAGGAATACATTGGTAAAGTGGCTCGCACTCACAGGCTCTTCTACAAATCAATAAAAAGTTCCATCCGTCGCCTATGAAAATCTGCAAAATTATCCAGTTTCTGTTCCACAAGCTAAGTGGGAGGTGAAAGTTGTGAAATTCGACTAACACAGCCGTATTTGTAACGAACATGTCACCAACAATTATAACATAGCTAGTAAATTCGTGCAATCAAATTCAATTGCGCGAGCGTGCTTCATATTCCTTTATAAAATAGCCAGGGTCAAACAAGCACTGTGATTGGTCAAACTGAGCTCTGTATAACTCCACAATGAACGAAGCATACGTATGGTGCGTGCATTATAATTGTACTACATGCACGGAGCACACATCAGATTTTTTGCCTGTGAAAAATCTGAGAAATTCAGAGACAGAATGCGCTGTCACTCCAGCGATTCGCAAAGAACAGTCTCTTGTACTGATGTTTCCAGACTTTTAATTAACTTGAACTTGTCTCTCAACACCTTAAAACTTAAACTTGACTTGTAGTTAACTTCTTGAACTTGCTTACGACGAGACGAAAAACTAAAACAGTTTGACTTTTCACTTGATTGCGCGCGCTGTCGCGTGCCCTGTCGTGATCGACAGGTGCTGATGCGGAGCGGACGTGTTTTGCTGTGCTCCCGCAAAAGATGAAATTTTGTCTCAAAAAATAGCTATAATCGTTATCTTTTCAAGTTACTATATTTATTATTTGTGTGTAGCCCTACTAGTTATCGAAATTTGCAAATTATGGTAAGAAAAAGTCATTCGAAGCAACCCAAACACCTCGTGGCAGCTCATGGCGCTGAACAAGCTCACCAAAGCGACGAAGCTTTTCAAGGCGACGAAGCTCAAGCATCTGTGGATACAGAAGAGTTTGTCTCTTTACGATCAGTTCAAGAAATGCTGAAAGTACAAGAATCGATGCTACGAGCGTTGTTTGATTCAGTCGTGAAATCACTGACGGCGAGAGTGGATGGTGTGGTTGAGTCGGTTAATTCCCTCAAAGCAAGTTTGGAGTTTTCCCAAAAAGACATCGAGGAACTTAAGCCCTTTGCGTCTAAGCTTGAGGAAGCCAAGGACGAGATCGATCAGTTAAATTCAGACCTGGCTCAACAAGAGCTAAAAGCGGAGTATCTAGAAAACCAGTCGAGGAGAAATAATATCCGTATTAAAGGAATTGCCGAAGGTGAAAAGGAGAATTGGGATGAAGTTGAATCGAAAGTTAAACATGCCATCAAAGCTAAACTTGATTTGGATGTCGACATTGAGAGAGCTCATCGTGTGGAGCGACGGAAGAAGAGAGGCAGTGCCAACGCAAATGAGCCACGCACAATAGTGTGCCGTCTTCGCGACTGGAAGCAACGTGAGCAAGTTCTAAGAAAAGCTCGGAAAGAAAAGCCCGTTGGATTACACATCAGCGAGGATATCGCGTTCGCAACTCTGAAAAAGCGGGAGGCTCACCTTGAGAAGTTTAAAGCTGCTAAGCAGGCGGGTAAAATTGCTTATTTTGTACTCGATCGCTTAGTCATTCGCGATAAATCAGATGACTAGTTTATCATCCATGCCATTTTATAATTTGGACGATGATGAATTTCGGCTAACTCTCATTGAATTTATGAATGGCGGTACCATCAATTTTGATCCTGATAGATTAGCCCAGTTAAAGTTTAATCCTTTGTTATGTGAATCCTATAAAAATTTCAGTCTTTGTAAAGACAATGATCCAGATATGAATTTTTATTTAAAAAACAATAGCTGTGAATACTATACTGAAGATAGCTTCAAAAACATGTTAGCCGAAAACCAAAGTCGCCTAAATTTAAAATGCAGTACCCTTGAATCTAGCCTTTCGTTCCTCCATATGAACATTCGTAGTTTAAATAATAAATTTGATAAGCTTACAAATTTTCTAGGCCAACTTGTAGTGAAATTTCCTATCATTGGGATTTCTGAGACTTGGCTTGATGATTGTTATCATTTTTCCGATATAGCGGGTTACAATTTTTTGCATAAACCTAGAGTTGATCGCATTGGTGGAGGTGTTGGCCTTTACATTTGTGAGCATTTAAATTACAAAGAACGTCATGATCTAGCATTCCCTGGGGACAAATCTGCTGAATCCTTGTTTGTTGAAATTAATAGGACAAAAGTAAAGAACATAATTGTCGGCATTATCTATCGACCACCCGACTCGAAGTTACATGAATTTCTGTCTGACTTGGATCTAGTACTTGGGAAAATTTCCAAGGAAAATAAGCTTGTATTTTTAATGGGTGACTGGAATTTAAATCTAATTAACCATCATTGTCATAAAGCGACAAGTGATTTCTTAGATTTGTTGTACTCTAGGATGTTTTTTCCACTAACAACACGTCCCACTAGAATTACGGCGAACAAAGCTTCGTTAATAGATAATATTTTCACGAACGATCCACTTCGTCCCTCAATAAGCGGTCTTTTTCTCAATGACATATCTGACCATTTACCGATATTTTCACTTATTTTGTATAATAATACTACCAGTGATAAGAATAAATGCGTATTTTTTCGTGAAAAAAATGCGCATAATCTAAGTGTATTTAAAGACGAGTTAGGTAAGATAAACTGGACTGAAATGCCTGGTTTAAATGATCCTTCCTGCGCTTATGAACTCTTTGTTGGAAAGTATACTACAGTTTATGATAAATGTTTTCCACTCAAAAAAATGAAAGCGAAACGGTTCAATCTTCGTAAGCCTTGGTTTACTAAAGGACTGGCTAAATCCATAAGGAAGAAAAATATGTTATATCAGTCTTTTCTTAATAACCCTAACTCTTCCAACGAAAATGCATATAAGTCGTACAAAAACAAACTTACTCATTCTCTTCGAGTTGCTAAACGTTTATATTATGAAAAACAAATTGAAAAATTAAAATCGAATGTCAAGGCTACCTGGAAAGTTCTAAATGAAATCCTTAATAGAAATAAAGGAAAGCGTAGCTTGCCATCTATATTTAGGGCAGATTCTCGAGAAATTTCCAATCCAAAAGATATAGCTAATTTCTTTTGTAAATATTTTACTAATATTGGCCCCAATTTAGCTAGCAAAATTCCTGTATCAGAAAAGTCGCACAATTCTTTTTTACCTCCAAAACTAGTTAATTCAATATTTCTAGATGCTGTAAATGAGCAAGAAATTATTGAAATATGTAGCACTTGTCGTTCAGGTACTGCTGTAGGTTATGACAACATTTCTATGAACCTAATTAAAGAATATATCGATTTAATTATTTCACCTCTTACATGCATAATTAACTTATCCATCACTTCTGGAATTGTACCAAAACAATTAAAAATTGCTCGAGTTATTCCTTTATTTAAATCTGGTGAGCAGGATATATTTACGAACTACCGACCGGTGTCTGTTTTACCAGCATTCTCTAAAATCCTAGAGAGAGTAATGTACAATCGTCTTTTAATGTTTCTTAATAATCATAACATTCTCTCTGACAATCAGTATGGTTTTCGCAAGCATCACTCCACCGCTTATGCTCTTGCTTGTTTATATGACAAAATCTCTTCCGCCATTGACAATAAGGAATGCACAGTTGGTATTTTTATAGACTTGTCCAAGGCCTTTGACACCGTTGATCATAACATTTTGATTTCAAAATTAGAGCATTATGGTGTTCGTGGCACTCCACTTAGATGGTTCGAAAGCTATCTAAGCAATAGACAACAATATGTGGAATTTAATGGCGTTAGGTCGGAGTCTTGCGAAATTAAGTGCGGGGTGCCTCAGGGTTCTATACTAGGTCCCCTACTTTTCCTACTCTATATAAATGATCTGTGTAAGGTGTCGAAGGTCGTGGACTTTATTCTTTTTGCAGATGATACAAACATATTTTTCTCCCACAAAGATTTTAACTTGCTTCCTGGAATCTTGAATTCTGAAATGCTTAAATTAACTCATTGGTGTCGAGCAAACAAACTGTCCATTAACTTTAAAAAATCAAATTTTATGGTTTTTAGACCACCCCAAAGGAGGCAAACACTTGATATATCTATTCAAATTGACAACAATGCAATTAAACGTGTGAAAGAAACAGTATTTTTAGGTGTTATCCTCGATGAGCATTTGTCATGGAAGCCTCACATTCTTAGTGTTTCTAGAAAAATATCAAAATCAATAGGTATTATTTATAAGTCTAGTTTTTGCCTCCCCAAAACCTCCTTACGTTCCTTGTACTATAGTCTAGTTTACCCTTACTTAATTTATTGTGTTTCTGTGTGGGGATCGACGTATCAGTCTAATTTAAATCGGATTATTGTTCTGCAAAAGAAGATAATTAGAATAATATCAAAAGTTTCTTTTGATGCTCATACCGGTGTTCTTTTTAAAGAACAGGAGATTTTAAAATTCTCTGACATTTATTTATACCAAATAGGTAAATTTATGTATCTTTTTAAAAGAAGCTTACTTCCAAATTATTTTCGTGATATGTTTACTCTTGCAAGTCAAATACATTCTTATAAAACAAGAAATTCCAACCTTTTCTATATACCTTATTGTCGAACTAATCTTCGAAAATTCTCAATTCGGTTTCAAGGTCCTTCGTTTTTCAACTCGCTAAGTCGTGAAATTCAAAACAGTGAAACTATCAGTTTGTTTGGCAAAAGACTTAAAAAATTCCTTCTATCTAAGTTAAATTGACTCTTTGTTGAGCTACACACCTTTTCTTTACCTTTTCTTTTTTTTCTTCCTTTCCTTTTTTTTTTTTTTTTTTTTTTTTTTTTCTTTTTCTTCTTTAAAAAAAAAAACTTAATTGGAAATTTCAATCAGTACCCTTTACTTCTATGGTTTATCCAATAGTTCTAGGAAGCCTATAGTTAATAAGCCCCCGGCTTCTATATAGGCTTCCTAGCCTTTAACACATTTAATATTGTAAATAGTCAAGTATGAATATTGTAATAGTAAGAATATTGTGTGTCGTCTATAATGTATTTATGTTGTATTTTTTTGTTAATGGCAAATAAAATTGAATTGAATTGAATTGAATTGTCGTGATCGGCAAGAGCGCGCGCTATTAAATTACGCGTTATCTCGCGTAAGGAGAAACTTGATGTTGATTCATTAAAATTCGCACTTCTCTGAAGAGTTGCGATAGTTTATATTTTATAAAAGAAATAAAATACTTGTTCCTCGTGCATTGTTGAGTTATATAAGCACTTGGGAATTTTTAAGAACACTCGAGAAGTGCAGAGAGGCACTCGCCTACGGCTCGTGCCTCTCTGCACTTCTCTCGTGTTCTTAAAAATTCCCGCGTGCTTGTATAACTCAACAATGCACTCGGCGCGTTTTTTATTTCTTTAATTGTGCACGCTGATGACGTCAGCAAACAAATGCCTCGAGACATTCAAAAACGGGAGAAATCTTCAGCAAAATGTTTAACTACAGATGACAACAAGGGAACCAGCTAATGAAGAAGCTCTTCCCACTTTTTCTTTGGGATTGGAGTTTTTAACTCCCGAAAAAAACCTAAAGAAAAGGAAAAAAGAGAACAAGGCCCGTGACATCGTGTCTCGCAAAACTATTAATTTCCAGGCGCCAATTTTGCTTTCTCAGAGGGAAAAGACACCTTTTCGAAACGATAAACTGAAAGAAAGACTGCTAAGGAATACTCGATAGTTTCAAAAGCGGAAATCCGATAATTAACGGTGAAGAAATTGTGCTTCAAGGAGATATTGTTGTTTTATCCAGCCGAGGATCAGCAAGCGGACATTTCAGATCATTATTTACTGAATATACGCCACGAACTTTCTTGGTAACGTTCGAGTACTTGTGGGAATTCAATTCACAAGAAATTACAGGTTTGATTGTGAATTTGTACTTAAATACTTTTCTAACTGAAAGCTTCTTTGTATTCCTAACAGTTTTGTTGCGAAATTATTAAAAACCGTGCACACGGTTCGATAAATTCACTTCAAAATGGACTTGCAGTTCCTTCAAATCACTTGCGCGTTCATCGTCTCGGATTAAAAATTGTACGCCTTTGCTTCTTAGAACAAAGACTTAATTGAATAAATTTTTCATTTACGGAAGCTTCAGTTGTCTGTTTTCTTTCTATTTTCATTGTTGAGACGTGACAACTGCGTAATTCTTGCGTAAACAAACCGACACGTCCTCGCAAGCGGAAAGAATTCTCCCATGTAACGCGAGGATCAAATTTTCAAGTTTGTTTTTTGGAAAATTTTTAATTGGCAACCAGTGTATTTTATTCCATAATTAGAAACTTTAGCTACTGTAGTCCAAAGGGGTGTTGCCTTTTTTACCCTGTAAGATGTGTATTTTTACCGAACATGGGGTTGTTTATTACCATTTTGCACATTGGCTGAATGCTTGGGAAACCTCTGGCCAACCTAGAATCAACGGGTTTAAAAACTACCGCGTTGAAAATGTTATAAAACAATTGATTCATGCGTCAGCTGTGCATTCATCGAGATATGAAGCACTTGGGAAGTTTGCAGAGCACTCAAGAAGCTAGAGTTGCTCTCGGCTACGCCTCGAGCAACTCTTACGCATCTTTCGTGCTCTCCAAACTTCCCGCGTGCTTCATATCTCGATGAAGCACGCTGACGCATGAATCAATTGTTAAATGTTTATAGCAACAAACCAAGAAACGAGATAACTATCGCTTTGAAATTTGTCCACAAAACAAATTTAAACATTTTTTAGCAATTTGATTTAATAAAAACGCTGAAAGAGTTTCAGTAAAGCTGTCATGTAACGAGATAAGTCCATCAGATAGAAGCGAATTCACTGTCTACCACTTGTTTATGAAAAACAAGAAGCTGTTTTCAGCTTATACTCGGGCCAAATTTGACTGCGTTGTGCGTAAGCCTACAATCTTTTAACAGTGATAACCTTCAGCACATCGCTAATTCCCCCCAATAGATAGATACGAGATATAGTGAGGCAATAAGTAACCACCAGATAGAATTGCATTTCTTGCAGTCGGAATGAAATACAGGGAAGAACGACATTTTTCATACGAATGCTTGTATCCTTCATTTGGAGACAGAAACCATTTGTACGGTCCTGATATGTTTGTGACGCCGGGTCAATGACGGATCGTAATTTCCGATATGATCTAGAGTAACGTTACGCATCACGCGTACACTATCCTTGTACGTTTTTCAATGTTTCGCTGTTTATATTTTTAAATAAAATTCAGGGGAAAGCATTTGTTATTCACCTTTCATTTGAAGACAGAAACCGTTTCTACATTGATTGTTTTGTGATTGTAAACGCGAGACAGATCTGTATCTGTCTTGGCCCGCGGGGACGGGTCATAGAGTGATTTAGTTGACAAATTTTCGGTTAAACAAAACTAACCTCAGTTTAGGAACTAAAAAAAGCTAAGAAAATAAAAAACGAAATAAACCTTTCGAATTTTTAAAGTGCTAGTAATGAAAAGATGAATGGTTGAAAAACTTGGAAAGTTAAAAGATGCACAAACGACGCTATAAAAATAGACATATAAACAGATTAAGTTTCTTCGCGTCTGTTCATCCCATAAAGTTTAAGAGTCTTCGCCTTGGAAATAGAAAATGCCTCTCCTGGTAAGCGAATGCCGTTTCTGTTAAAGTTGTTAAATTCTAGAGGAATAAGTCTTAATTTTAGTCATTTATGTCTCGCATCTGACATACTTTATGTGACACGTCATGCGGTGAGCTTCAGACTCGGCGCCTCACGGCCCGAGTACAAAGAACGCGACCGAGAATTTAAAGAATTTGATAACGCGACCGAAAACTTGACTCATGCCACTCGAGTACAAAAAACGAGACCGAGAACAATGCCTCGTGGCCCGAAGTATTATCTCTCGGCCCATCGCGACCAAAAAAATAAAAACAGAATTTGATAATGCTACCGAAACCTTAACTCGTGCCGCCTTACGGCCCGAGTAATAAACAATTTTCACCTCTCACTTGTGGACCAGAAACTGGATTGCAGCCAAATGTTTTAACAGATTTGATAGACGATGGAACTTTCCACTGATATGTAGAAGAGCCTGTGAGTACGAGCCATTTTTGCAATTTATTGTGCCCTCCAATTTCTTACAGGATTGCAACTCATCACATCATAAACTTGAAAGTTCGTCGTAATATCTGGGCTCGAACTTGGCGGTGGTCTACTAGCCAAATACCAGTAGATTTTGAATTTTGGCTAGTGGATTTTCCTCATTTGCTAGCCATCTTGATCAGAGAAACATGGGACCAAGTCATATACCCATGATGCAATGCTATAAAAAAAGGCTTGTCTGCCATCTTGAAATGCAAATCTACGATCGCCACGCGTGATTGCTCTTGAGCATTTCTGTCATCAAAAGCAGCTGAATCATCTGAACAGGGGTCAAATCAAACAACTAAAAAAAAACTCCCAAGAGAGGAAGCGATGATTCTGGAAGCAGTACATCTCAATCTTCATCAAAACGAAAATTTGTACGGACATGGCTAAAAGACTTTCCATGGCGCTCACGTACGACTTTGAAGCAAACCGAATGTTCCGCAAATTTTGACTAGAGACAATACACCTTGCAGTGACTCATCCTCCACCTTCGTGTCTGGCAGTCAGAACTTTAAAATAGAAACATGAGCACGTGCAATGCATTTTATGTTGTATTTTAGTACAGTTGATAGCAACATCAGTTTTACATTTCCTCATGTTAATAAATAAAACCCAGTGGCTATTCGTACGGCACCCGTACGAATAGCCACTGTGTAAATAAAAATGACTGTTTTGTGCTGTATACGTGCCTAGACTAGTAGAAACATATGGCTAGTGAATCTTGACCATGTACTAGCCATTTGACTATTATCTTCAAAAGTCAAGTTCGAGCCCTGGTCGTTTATGACTAGCGAATTAGGAGATTTTGAATAATCTGCATTCTCCAGAACTAACAGCTGGACGTGAAGAGGAGAAACCCTCGTAAAGGGGTTGACTGCAACTTCTGTTCAGAAATATTTTATTATCATTCTGTCTTGATATCGTTTGTGCTCCAGTCCTCAGCAACCCAGTCTGGAAGGTTTGTTCTATACTCCCAGTTTGGGCCCTGTGGTAGAGAAAAATAAACCAGCTTTAGTCTTAACACGCAAGCAGCAAGAGAAAAGTGCTTTTCCCTTATATATTTGGTACTGACGTTAACCTTCTCTTAACATGATAAGTGACAGTTACGCTACCTTGCGACAAGTGGTTTCTCCACCGGACGATACGCTACCAAAGGGAGCGTTCGGTTGAGAAAACACCGCTACACTGGGAAAATGGGTTACGATTGTTTTTAAAATATTATTTTTTAAAGTAATTTTCGTTCCAAGTTAACAATTTGCAACATTTTTGAATCGCATTGTCTCAAGCCATTTGTAAATCATTAGTTTACGCAAATCCTCTGTTTGTATGCCGCTTCTTGTTGCGTAAGAGACCACGCAACAATCAGAGACCCTTACTCTGTACATCCATCGTCCCCCGCAACTTTTGCTCTTCATATATCAACCATGATGATTATACTGTAATAAAACGGATGTCTAGTGAACATTTAGGATGGAGTATCTCGATTTAACAACTGGAAGTGACTTTATACGACTAGTTGTTTCTAATTTCCTGTTCCGAAGTTCATGAAGAGAATGTGCCCTAGTTTACACAATGCTCCAATTGCGTCATATGAAGAAATGAACGGCCGCCTCGCCAGAGAGATCACATTAAAATTAGTAAGTTTACCAAGTTTGGTTTTGCTGCATTGCGTAATAACCAGGCTGTGACCTGTCAAAGGTCCCCCAAATTCCATACAGTCTCCAATTTTTCCGATTTTTGAACGGCCTTGCACATGGTTGCAACCTAACGACAGAACCTCAAACTTGGTAAATTGACTAATTTTAGTATGATCTTTCTTGTGTTGTACTCCAATTTCTGATTTAATGATTAAATACTCGTCCCCAGTCTCCATATGAACTTCGGAACGGGTAATTTTCCTCTGGTTTGTGAGCTTTTTCTACGTAAAACGTTTGAATATTATTGTTTACATTTAACCACAGACCACAAGTTTTGGACACAAGGAGTTTACTGTCACTGGCTAAAAATGTTAGATACAAAACTAGATTGACAATAACACACCAACACCAAAAGGTTAGGAGAGAAGTAGGGTAACAACAATTAGCTTGACCGCTGTTAGAATGAACTTATGACTAAACAACCCAAGACCGCCGCTACAAGGCTAATATGACAACGAAGACGTCATTACGACAATTACCTATCCTCACAAAAGGTGACGATGGACACCAACTAAGTCGAATTGCGTTTATCTTATCCTAATTATAAAAAAAACCCCTGAGCTCTTACCTTGTAAGAGAGAGCATGCAGGCACATGCTTAGTTCGTTGGGTGTGGGATCTCTTCGTTTTATCTGACACTCGCTACATTCTTGATCGTAATATCCTTCACTGTAGCATTGGACTGAACCACTGTTTTCTTCTTTATCGTGTGATGATCCGGCTGTATCTGATATCTGCTGGGTCAGAACTGCATCGTTTTTTGTACCGCCAGAATTTGTGCAATCTGCGCTGCTGGTGGTGGTGGTGGATTTTGCAAGCTCACATATGACCTTACGAAATGAAGAATGAAAGAAACAGTTCCTGTAGCAATGGAACACCGACACAAATTTAAAAGACCGCTATTTAAATCTACACATTATATGCATGGGGCGAGGCGAAAAATTGCAGTTCATTGCGTGAAACTGTACCAAATAACTCCTCAAAGCAAAGCTCATCAGCGAAAGCGAAGCACATGAACGTTTGTCTTTTTACGTTGTTTTTCGTTTTTGTTTCTAAATAAACGTGCAAGCAAACAAACGTTACATGCTTATTGGCTCCTCGTTTGCTAACAAAGGTTTAACCCATGTACCCTGCATGCTTTAGTTACCATCTGTTGTTTTTGATCATCCAGGCATAAATTTTTTAACGATAGTAAACGTAAGGGAGCGGTCACATTACACGAAAATAGCTAACTATAGTTAGCATTGTCTTGTCAATAACTTATAGCCTTTGTGTGACCCTAGCAACATTTACATTCTTTTTGTTTCAGATCATCAAAGCATAAATTTCTAAAACAAACAGAGAAGCGGTCACATTACCAAAATATCTAACTATAGTTACCATTGTCTAAACTGAAGACTAACTATAGTCAATTATAAAATATTTGAGAAAGTACGCGCGCTCTCATTGGTCGATAGGTGTGTTTAGATGAGAGTATGTAAACACGGTTGTGACATCATGCTTTCTGAGTCTCCCGGTACAATTTGAAAACATTTCAAAGCTTTCGCAAACCTTGCAAACTAATTTCAAGTACAACTGTTACGGAAATGGTGAAAAATTTCCCAAAATTTTGATCGGGGTTTGCCTATCTCCTCCCCCCTGAACCCGAGGGGAAAAAAGCAAAAGAGAGAAGTTGCCTGCCTCGCTAGAGGGAGCTCAAGTAAAGACGACCAAATAAGCATCAAATACGGCGCAGTAAACATTTTTCAAGGTAATTTTTGCATCTGAGTACCACAATAAAATTCCCTAAAATACATTCTTTATTCAAAAAATGTACACGAAAACGAACACAAAACTATATCCTACAGACTATAAATGTTTCAAATTAAACTTTGTACGGCCGGTTACCGTGTTTTGGCTGTCAAATTTGTATTAAATGTATTTTCTCTGAGACTTTCTCAGCGTAATAATCTACTCTTACGATTACTATTACCAGCAACAACTTCACAGTCTGGATCCGCTGCTTGTGCTATGATTCCTAAACAGCAAACCTTCACAAGGCACGATGAGCGACTCGACTTCTCGGCTATCTCAGGCTGCCACATCGGGCAAGTTCACGTAACTTTCAAGAGCGACCATGCACAGTGACATTCATTTTCAGCTTAAATAAACTCCTCATCTTGAAGTTCTTTCCTTACAGAATCGTATATTTTGAACATTTCTTCTAGTTTTCACCGAATGTTCGGTATTTAATTTTTCTGTAAGATTTACGAGAGTTCAAAGCTGAAATCGCCGTCATCCACACGGGGCTCGCTGACGCTTGCCACAAATTTCAACTTGATTTTCACTTTTATAACGCAAATTTTGATTGGTTCATGTGTTGTCAGATGCGCGTTTTCATTGGCTAGTAGCAAAAGTGGTTGTCCAGAGCGTGTACTGAGAACATCTATTTTAATCAAGAAATAAATAAGCAAAATTTCTCTTCATTTGT
>NW_028145648.1:400000-492500 GCF_977016875.1 Pavona decussata
GAATCTTTTGAATGAAAACTTCGAAAAAAGCATTTTCTTATTTAAAAACGCACAACATTTACGGTAGAATTCGGCAAGGAACCGGGAAAACGTCAACGTGCCCGTTAAATTGCCATTGCCTTTGAGGAGACATTGAAAGCCGCCGCGATACACTTCGGCGTAGCGTTACAAATTTGCATAAATATTATTGAGATCATGTCAAAAGGCAATTTCCCGTTTTCTTCATTTTCTATCAACTGATTCAGATTGTAACTGTGTCTTCCACTGACAAATGACTGGATAATTCAGGTGGATAACTTGTTCACTAAACCCAGATTTAACAGTGAAGGAAGCGAAACTAAAATATTGCGACTTTTTCGGCCGCTGTTTCACAAGCTGAGAATGGAAACACGCGCCATCGAATTTAACCTCGCTGAACCAGTACGCCGCACATAATTATGCTATCATCCTTTGAATCAAATCTTCGAAAACAGCATTTCCTTGATTAAAAACGCACAATATTTTCGGTTGTAATCGGCAAGGAACCGAGAAAACGCTTGAAGAGCGAACACTTTCCAGCTCGAGCGTACACGTCCGCACATCGCTCCAACAATATTAAAAACGCAAACAAAGTTGGCTGTCTCGCAGAGTTGTTCCCCGTAAAACGGAACCGAACTGTGGCCGTTTCACTACAAGAAACCAACGCTGCCTTACGCTGACAAAAGTGGGTACTGGTGGTTGCAATCCCTTATAATCAAATGACTCGATAAAGTGTCCGCCATTGCAAATGCACCTGTTCGTTTCACTCGCATTAGGAATGTTGCTTTTCTCGAAATAAATCATGGCCATTTGCCGAGCTACACAACTCGGCAACTTTTTGCTTTGGTGATCACAAATCATGGCCATTTGCCTATCTACAAAACTCGGTAAGTAAATTATTTGCCGAGCTACACATCTCCGAAACTGAAACTGCTGAAACTACGCAACTTGTCTCTTGATTTAGTCAGCGCAAGGCAGCGTTGGTTTCTTGTAGTGAAACGGGTAAACAACACTATGCCGAACTTATTCCTGTGTCTTCGCAGTCGTACACACTTCGTGAAGGCGTTGATAAATCTAAATCTAATCCGCAAGTCTTCTTTCTAACTTAAACAGCGAAACCATCCTAAGGAAGCAGACCAAATGCGCTGCAAGAACGTGAAACTCAACTCCCGCTGAAACGAAGGAACTGAACATCGATAAGCTTTCGCAATACTTTCGCAAGATTCCAAATGCCAGTAACTCTAACTTCAAACGTAAACAACGCAACTAATCTGATAACGGTCCACACAGCAAGGAAGCACAGTCCAGAATTCGAAGAGCAAGCACACCAAACGCGAAGAGAAGATCGGACTCAAGAAGGAAACACACCAACACGCAAGGCAATACGTGAAACTCGACTCCCGCGAGGACTCCCGCTAGAAACAAAGCACATGGTTGATGGAAATGACGTCGTTCGCCCCTGCATAATATTCTTCGGGGGGGCCAAACTGGTGTCGATGAATACGCAGTCGAAAAATCTCGATTTCGCCTGGATTAGGAATGCGTTCTTTGTCGAACGCAATAAATCTACTAGTGTTCTATCACGAATGCCGTTCTCTGATTGGCTACGCTACTCGCTATCTATTCTGTGATAGATAGTGAGTAGCGATTTTCAACAAAATGGCGCTCGCTTCTTCGCGTTTTCGAAGTGTCTGCGATGAGGAAATAGATAATTTACTTGTTTAGTTTTGAACGACTAGTAGATTTATACTAAAACAATTAGATTATTCGCTCTCGATTTCTATGCGTGATAGTTGATTCGGGCTTCGCCCTCATCAACTATCACGCGATAGAAATCTCGAGCTCATAATCTAATTGTTAAATATAACGCTCAGGTAAAGGACGAAAGCAAAACCTTCAAAATCGCCTAAATTCGTCGTTTTCAGGCAAAAGAACGACAAAGCACAACGATTGAGGTAAGTTTCCATTTATTGTGACTTTTCAGATAAACATTTTCCCTAACATTTGGTTATGATACGAACCTTATAATATTTCCATACAAATCCTTTAAATTTTGTAAACAGTCACCAGTCATACCGTTTGTGTGGGCTCCCTCTGGCCCGAAGGGCGACAATCGGTAAAGCGAAGCTACCGTTAGCCCAATCTCGTACCTAGAGTCCTCAGGCTTTTTGGTCAGCGGGTGGGCGCCAGGAGAGACTCCGGAGAATTCGAAAAAATGAAGATGTTTTTGATTGGCTACTTCGTAACAGCTTGCATTGTTTTACCGCAGAAATCCTGCGGTAATAAAATTCCAGTTACCCGGAGTGTGTCCTGGCGCCCTTCCGCTGGCCAAAGAGCCGGAGGACTCTGAGCCCACCGTAAGCTACGTTGATGCGCCCACAGTCATTGATGAATGCGGCTTGTGTCTTGGGGATAATCTTTCAACAGACGCGTGATAAGATCCCATGACACTTGTTCGATCACGTTTTTGTGTTTCAATAAAGTGATACATTATTATACTTTCACACAACGGCATGGATGACAGAGAAAATGTTAGATAAAGTATATTGCAAGATCATTTACTCAATTATATGTATTGGTAGTTTTTGTGGGTTTCTTATAGCTTAGGTGGGTTTCTACAGTAAAAAAAGGAGGTGAGGGCATGGGAGGGAACAAGGTTGGTAGTGAAAACATTTCAAAACAGGAAACATTTGGTTACTAAAACCTCTTTTCTGAGCAATATAAGGGGGCAGGGGAATGTGGCGAGTGGGCCTCTTGGAGCTTCTCTCTACACCCGAGTAGTCCATGCTTATAAAAAGCAAGGCATATTTACCTCGGAAATTCACCTACAACTCTGCAAACATATTCCTTTTCTATTTCTCTGTTTCTCACTTGACATTCAAGTTCTTGGGCCTTGGATAGTGTTCTGTTGACAAATTAAGATGCAATTAGAACCAAAGTAAGGTAATATCATTTGTGTTGTGGTTTGAATTTGTTCTAGTCACCAGTTTGATTTACTTGTTTCATTTACTTTATGTAAATGAATCTGAAACAATGAAAAAGAAAAAGACAAAAAAATAAATTTAAACTACAACACATACATTCTGTTTGATGGTTTACTGTAGTTTCATTCTTTTTCCATTCATTTTCCAGAAACAATGTTGAAGAATTTAGTTACCTAGCTATGGCAGACTGTTTGGTTTTAACCACAGAGTTGAAAAGGCAATTTGGCCAACATAAAGAGATCCGAGTGCAGGCGTTTTGAGCGTTAGCCCAATGTCAGAGCAAATCAGCTTAGGTGGCGTTCTTCAAATTCGCGCTGAAAAAGGATTTAGTGTAACCTATGGTAGACTAATTCTTGGTTTTATCCATAGAGTTGATAAGGTAATTTGGCCACTGTTAAGAGAATCGAGTCCTGACATTTCAAGCATTAAGGCCTATTTATACAGAGCATGACCACGAACGCGAACATGGCGTTGGCATTGGATTGCGTATAAGCAGTTTGTATGAATCCGTTTATACCAAAGGCAACCATGAACGAAGCTGGAAATTGGTACGTGCGGAAAGTCGAATTTTTAGGCAATGGTCGCACGAACTATTTCTTGTGAACCAATCAGTTTCGTGTAACCCTGCCAAGGTTACACGCAATTGTCAATTGCTGAAGTTCAAAAACACCCAATTCTATACAACAGAGACCGTCAAGATTTGAAAGACATAGAGAAAAAGAAAAATGTTGTGGTATTCGACATAAATATAACGCTTCTGTAAAATCGGGTGTAGAGAAATACGCCTGTGTCTCCTCTTCCTTCTCCTCTGCCGTGTACGTTTGTGTCTGAGCCGTTTGCTGCCATTTTCATGAGAAGGTGCACGGCAGTACACATTGTGGATGTCACAGCCCGAATACCGCGTTCTGCATGAATAGTGGTTCACGCGAACTTTCCCGCGGAAAGTCGCCAGGCCGCGTCGTACTCTGTATAAACAGATGTTTAGTCCTTCTTCAGAGCAAATCAGCTTGGGTGGGGTTCTACAGATTCATGCTGGCAAAGAGCTAACACTCGAAAACGACAGCACTCGAATCTCTTTATAGTAGCCAAATTACGTCATCAACTCTGTTGATAAAACCAAAAATTTGTGTCCATTCCCCTTTGGCGAAGCATCATAGTATGGTTACTTTAGAAAATAACCCCCCTATCCATATGGTAGACCGAGCTCGTTTCTCAATGAACAGTGAATGGGATGATATCTTGAAGTTCTAAAAGAAGTACCTACTGTTCTGTTGAAAGTATATTATCCTTTATCTCACAATGTAGTCAATGTTATCACAGGGAATTCTGTAGTCCACACTATCTTCTTCAGGCCAATCAACAGAGTCCTTATGTTGCACCAAGTGTGAAATCACCATTGTTTCAGACTTAAAGACAGTGGAAATACCCTTTTCTTCTGTTGGTAGCAGCCAAGGGGACTTAACACTCCCTTAACCCCTATTAATCTCAGCATGAGGGGGCAGGGCAGAGAATGTCTGTATGGTTGTTCAGATATTAAAATATTTCCCATTTCATTGGATGGCATCATCACGTCTTGCAGCTCTTTCTTCCTAGTCTATACAATGGGTCTTGTATAATTTCATCCACAACCCTATAGTTAATCTACTATAGGTTGATAACTATACAACATCTGGATGACAAACAAGCTATAATTTAACAAACATTTCACCAAATCGTGTGCTTAACTGAGGGAAACTAATTTAATTACTTGTTGGTTAAATGTTTAATCTGTCGGCCCTCCATCAACCAATAGTTTAGTGTTACGATCAGCCACCAAACTGTTCGGAGAACTGTTCTGTAGTTTTTCTCTTCATACAAATCTATTATCATCTACCAATATAAGTAAATTTAAACTGGAAACTAACTACTATGAAACAAACCTTGAAAACATTAAGATTCCAGAGGTGAGACGATCAATACGATGAATAGCTAGGACAAAAGAAAATTCAAAATAACAAACATGCATATTTTTCAGACGATCAGCAACACTCAGCGCCTTGTTTTCATTCCAAACAACTGCACCCTAAGGGTGCATTCTTTTCGGGCTATTCTTATTCCGGTTAGGAATAACAGAATACACGAAATTTCGGGCGCGTTATTTTGGGACTATTCCGGAATAGGAATACTCGGAATTGATGGTATTTGTGTTCTTTTGGGAGCTATTCCCTTATCGGAATGAACAGAATATCATTTCCCGATACCAGAATGAACAGAATGGAACGAATACGGTTTACTTGGAATAGACAGAATAAGTGTTCTTTTCGGAAATTGTGGCAGGAAATCCTACGCGGCCGCTCGCGCAGGTTTCTGGTTGAAAAAAGTGGAATGGATTTAGCAATGTTCTTGGCCTGAGTTCTGTTCATTTGCTGGTGCCTGAACACGCTGCAGAACACGAAGATGAACTTTCATTTAATACCAAAAAATACGGCCAAAACCGTAAATATACGACGCATCGCAACCAGCCCAACAGTATCAACCAAACGAGAGTCACGGCAATCACAGTGACCGAAACTGAGTTTTGAAGACGTTAAAGATCCCCACGTTCAATGGTGACAAACAAAAGTTTGAAGATTTCTGGGACCTCTTCAGAAGTCTAATGGACAAGTCAACCGAGCCAGCAAAGTTGAAAATGGCAAGGCTGCGACAATGCCTCACAGGGAATGCATTGGAAGCCAGCCGTGGTCTCGGAGTGACCGCTCCCGAATAGAGGCAAAAGAGATATTAAGAGGGGTTGAGAATGACGTCTACAGCAAACATGAGATATGTTTCCATGTTTATCCCAGCCACTTGCTGTTTTTAGTTGCTCTGTCAAATCGAGTAGTTTTGCGTTAGCATCAAAGGCCACATTTAGTTTGCACTATTCTCATCTTTGTACTCATTATTTCAAGAAAACATACACACCAATCTCACCCTTGCCGTTTGCCGTAAACGTGACTCTCAATCTCTCTATTAAAAACAAAGTATGGTGGTGCGTGACGGATTCCGCGAGCCTACACGGATCAACTAGAACAAATGCCATTCATTAGAAGTAACGATATTCACGAGGTTTGCTGACCTTGTTAGAATTACCGTGGTAAAAATACAGGCGCAAAAAAGAGACGGACAGCTAGCAGATGGAACTCTTCATAGCGTGATGTTAAAGACGTTGCCTGAACGTGAGCTAGAGAATTACATTTCCTGGTTAAGCGAACGTGCCAGAGAAAAATCAGTCGTAGCTGTCAGAGACTGGCTGAAAGACGGGGTCAGATTACGAGTAGAAGGGGCGGAAATGGAAAACGGGATTGAATCGAAACCAGTCGAGTACGTTAGACAACCGAGAGCACCAAAGTACCAGCATCAGAGTCCAGGGTAGGAAATTTTCATACCGCTGCGACGGGAAATAAGCCAAGGAACACAAAGCCTCCCTGTTCTCTCTGCCGTAGTTTCGATCACGGTGTGTGGTTTTGTAAACAGTTCTATGACAAAGTAGTAGATGACTGTTGGCAGATCGCTAAGTGTTTTCGTTGCCTAGCCTCTGATCATAGAGGGAAAGGTTGTACAAAGGCCCGCGATGGTTGCTTTCGACATCATCACCGCCTTATTTATGGAAGTGAAGTGTTGTCAGAAACCGGACCGATGACTACGTTGCCCAAAGTTGTGAGTCAACCTGCTAGAAACTGTTATCCACCTGTGTAACTTTTTAAAGTAATTAATGTTTCGGAGTAAGCTTAGGTTTCGTCCAACAGACTTTCAGAAATGACTGTTGTATTCTGTACTCTAACTCATTGGAAACTGATGTAATTCGAATCGCCTCACTACGTTAGGCTTAAATACGACTGGCCCTTCCCACAGCCAGCGAGTGTTCCCCAGGAAAAGGGCCTTTACTCAAGTGATTTTTGATCTTCTGTCGGTGTATCCGTTTGTGAAGGCAAAAACCTGTTTTCAAACTGGTGGAGAATCCGGGTACTTTATGCAGAACAATCGGAGACGACTAGAACAAAACAGGACAGAAAGCCAAGTAAGGAAGAATGCGCCCGGGTAAGTCAAAGAGTGTCTTTTTTTTTTTTTTTTTTTGAGGAAATTCATGCCGAGTTTATTCCGGAAGAGAAAAAGCCTTACAACTGAAGGAGCTGGAGAAACGCGCAAAGCACCCCAGCGACAAAAGTAGACGCCTATGTTGAGTGTGATTTACCTTTCGACGAAAGTAAAATAGCCCCAGAATTGAGAAGTGGACCAGTAACCCGAAAAGAAAATTGTCCTAAAACATCGGACGTCTGTGAAAAAAACTCTGAACGGTTCAAACTTAAAACCCTTGGATATCAGTATTGATTCCAATAGTGAAGACAGTATGAATGTTTTGGTCCCGTCGTGTCCCAGTAGTCCTACAGATAATGGGGAAGCAAATCATTTAGAAAACCACCAAGTACTTTGTCAATGGAGGGTAAAAACATTGCTAGTGGACAACCGTTATCACTTATCAATCCACCTGCCGACAATTACACGATTCCCCCGCAGAATACTCATGGAAGAGAATTTCCAGTTAGCGACACTACGTCTTGCGAGCTTTCTTCTTCAACATCGGAAGAAACATGAAGTTCTGCAGATTCTGATAGTACTGACGATTCAAGCTTAAATATGATGGAAGGAGAATACATCCGTGCCCTAATTGAACTCACTCAAAAATTATTGGGTAAAGATGTAAACCTCAGTAAATTCCACGGATATGACGACGAAGACATCAACTGGTTTGAAGAACTAGACCTAGTTTTGGAACCCAAAGGAACTTGCTTGGATGTCCCAGCTGCCAGAACACAACTAATTAACAACCTTGCTGGTCCAGCAGGAACTTTTATGTTTGAATTACCACCCGAAGAGAGAGGCGACTTTAACACATAGCAAGCTGCAGTGAAACGCTATTCTACAAACGATTGTACGTGGGTCAGGCGACAGCGTTTAGTTGCTCGCCATCAGGGCCAAAATGAATTGTTATCAGATTATATTAACGATATGCATGAACTATTCAGTGGACTAAACATGGCTGAGGTGGACAAAATAACGTATTTTACCGAAGGATTGATATAACCAGATTACTAGTTTAGATAGACTGGTGGATGCACGCTTTTATCGTCTTGCACAGCGAACACGAGAGACGTGAACCGATCGAGAAAAATCAACAGATGGGCGACCCGTATGTTTTTCTTGTGGCATGAGTGGCCGTTGTCACAATGGTGAACCGTGAACGACAACAAGTACCCAGATATGCGTTGCCTGCTCCTGAAAACAGCATGCGATCAAGTGGAATTCAATCACGCTCTTGAGCTTGCCATCACCACGACAACTGAACCGATTCGCTGCTTGCGATAATGACAGTGATGCTTCAGCGTCCCGCTGAACATTGCCCGGGACATTGCTTGGATACCATGTTACCCAACAAGTGAACCTGATGCCCACGAGTACCTTGGCAACTGGGACTACGAACCTGGACACGAGGGATATGACTGTTTGGACGACTTTGACCTGGAAACTATGCCATAATCAGTCGCCTCTACGCTGACAGAAGGCCTTAATGACACACCAACCTCTGACCAGTTTCTACTGCCCTGTGATCAGTTTACACAACTTTGGCTAACCATGTTGCCTACAGACATGGCAAACCATTGTCTACAGACTTCACAGCAAACCCTGAGTTGCCCATATCAGATCAGGACAGCTACAGTGACTTTCCTTTACAAAAAGATACCACTGACCCGCTAGATCCAGATATGCCATATTATTTGCCGCCACTAACGGACGAAGAATATCTGTCTGAAGATGAAAGTGAGTCCAAAGACATGTTTGGTCTACCAGCCCCAGTTCCATAACCATTGTGGCCTACAACAGACAGGCACACCAAGACTGCTGACACTGGAGATTTAAGTTACCATGATACTAATGCCCAGACCACACCACCAGTAATGGTTGACACACTGCCGCCAGAGGATGTGAAGCCACCTGCATATCCAGGGATTGGAGACGTCTGCTCGCCTGACTTACTAGATCCTTTTGAACTACAGGAAACAATAGTTGAACGTCCCAGTCCTCGACCAGAGAACTCAGCTCCGCCGAGGTGGTTTCTAGGGTACCTCCATCATCGCAGACAGATAGGACCAGGCAGTATCTGACAGTCAAAGGCGACGATTCCACACACACTGCTGAACAGGTGCGAGGAAGAAAAGACAGACCTGGAGTTATCACAGGAAACCCAAGCACAATGACTCCTTGGAACCCGACTAGATACTCAATCAAGAACCCAGTTACCGTTGCTGGTGACACCGACACACCCACCACACCAGTCCACCATACAGACCGCAGTACTAAGCTAGCACAGACCCACCAAACAGTTCCTAGGACAGCACAGGGTAACCCAGCCGAGTTCCTTAGTTCTTACACCGGACAGCCTGCTGGACCTCCCGAGAAGAAAAAAGCTGCCAACTCCACCAGGATGCGCAGGCCTAACGATCTCTCGGTTCAGGTTAGAATCAATGGAGAGCCGACCCGTTGTCTCGTGGATAGACAATCTATTGACGGTGTTGAAAACGACGACGAAGGAGTGGAGCTGTACCGTCAATTGAAAGCACTATGGGGAGTTTGACCCTCTTGGATTTGTATACCCTTACGTTATTGTTGCAAAGATTCTACTTCAGGAGCTGTGGATGCGAGGCTACGATGGGGGCGACGAAATACAAGATGAAATAGCGAACAAAATTGGGATTTGGTTGGAGCAGTCTGAGAAAGGTGAAGATTCCCCGATGTCTGCGAAGTCTAGAGCCTGTCAAGTCGAAGCACATCGTGACATTTGTTGATGCCTCTCAGCAAACTTATGGTGTAGCTGTGTATATACGGTGCAAATATCATAACGATGCCATCCCCGGTCATCGTGGAGTTCCTAAGGAAGTGATAAGCGACAGGCAAGAAATTCGTAGATGCAGTGGGCGAATTAAAGAAACTAGTCAACAACGACAGCTTCAGAGCAAGACAGATGAACTTGAAGTAACAAAGCGATTCAATCCACCAGCTACCCCACATTTTGGAGGAGCCCACGAAGTAATGGTGAAAGCAGCTAAGAAAGCCATTTATTCCGTTGTAGGAGACTGAGATGTGACCGACGAGGACCTGATCACTGAGTTTTCAGGGGTGGAGTCCCTACTTAATTCCCGTCCGTTGACTGATCACAGTTCAGATCAGTGAGACGATGTTCCATTGACCCCTAACCATTTCTTGCCAGGCCAAATGGAACGACAATTGCCCTAAGTCTGTTGAAACCACAACTTTTCATCCGCATTAAAGATGGAGAAAGTTCAGGACATTATTTCACGAGTGTGGAGGAGATGGCTCAAAGAATGTGTTCCTGTCCTCAACAGCCGACCAAAGTGGACTTCAGAATTCTGAGACCTAAAAGTTGAAGATGTACTTATTGTGATTCAGCTCGCTACTCCAAGAAGACATTGGCCATTAGGGTGAATTGTTGAAGTGTATCCTGGACGTGATGGCCACACCCGTGTAGCTTAAGTTGAGTGTGGAATCAAGACTGCCGTTAGACCAATTAACAAACTGATTCCTCTTGGAATTAATTGCTTATCGGTTATCTAGAATCACACTAGGACTACCTCCAAGCGCGTGCGCTTAGAGACGTTTTGAATTTTTGTTTCGTTTCGTGACCAGGGTTACGTGTATTATTGTCCCGTGTGCGAGGAGTTTTTGGGAGACGCGTTTTGGGGGATTCTCGAAAGTTTAATCACAGAAAGTCCACAGAAGTTGTGAAAAAGAAATAAATCAATAAATTTCCGACATACGTTGTTTGTATCTTGTGGTTTTCTACTGTGTTCATTTGCATACAATTTACATAAACGGGCCAGCACTTATGTCATATACTGAGTTGTGCGTGAGCGGAACTGAGCTCCGCTACCGTGCTTGTTTTAAGAAGAGTTTTCCTCAGCCTCTTGCGAACATACGCAGATTTCGCACCTGGCTAAGAGGAGTAGTTCATAAGTTATGTGAAAGCTAGAACACCACTCAACAAAACAAGGCCGAGAGATCTCCAGTGTAAAAAGATTCAGAAAAGGACTACCTCGAGGAATTCAAATTAACGGGGTTATCAGCTGTCTGCGCCAATAAAAGCTAAGGTTACTAATCTATTATACATTGAAGACTTGAAAGCCTTCGTTGCATCAGAAGGCAAGTTGGGCAGCGTCGTTCAATCAAACAAGTGTGTAATGTGTAAGATACTGGTCTTGAATTGAAATCAAGTGCTCAGTGGTTCACGTAATAAGAGGAATTCAAGTGTGCAACGAGCCAGGTGTGGAGATGGATAACAAAATGACCATTACAGCCTTACAAGAGAGGACATCGTACACATTTTTGGGTGTGTAAAGGAACATCTTACAAGAAGAAAAGCTTGCCTTGGCATGTGCGGTGAAGAAGTATCTTTGCAGAGTTTCAATCATGTGGTCAACCCCAATTTCGGCATTTAATTGAGTTGTGGAGGCAAATCAGAACGCCTTGCCTGTCTTGAGCTATTTGATGTGGACGCAGCACTGTCCATTGTCAGAGTTGAAAAATGTTGACAGAGACGCCTGCAAAATAATTGTAGAGAACGGAGATAAACACCCTGCTATTCGAACCTCCTTGTTGTATCTCCTCCTTAGGGAGAAAGGAGAAGGGGACTGCGTTCCGTGGAACACAAGTGCAAACTTACTAAGGTCAAGGCAGAACTAAAGTTATACCAAAATAGGAGCAGTTAGTAAGAGAATTTAAAAAAAGCGCAGAGGTCTTAGGTCATCATTCACTGATAAAGGAAGCAAAGAAATACGCCGAGGAGTTAGATAGTGAATAACAACTTGAACACCCAAACATTATTCACTGCTGATGGACACGATATCGCCCAGGAAAGAATGATCAGAATACAATTGAGAAAAGCCCAAGAACTGCAGTTCTAGGAGACCACCAAAATAATAATAAAAAAAAAAAACGGCAAGGAAAGTTGTTCTGTGCGAGATGGCAAGATGAAAGCTTTGACAAGCTGCTTTACGTGGTTGAAAAGTTGGACTGCTTGTCCATCGTTCCCCATAGCAGGCATGTATGAGTTGTATGAGCAGCTATTGCCCACAAAGCTGTACCAAAAACGAAGACCTGCACGGAAGGTGAAGCAACGTGTAAACTGGGCGGTAAGGCCCTGAAAGCGTCTCCCACATCCTGGCGGGTTGTGCCGCCCTGGCACAAAACAAATACCTGTCAAGGCATACCAATGCGTTAAAGATCCTGTTTTATGAACTGTTACATGAACACCAGTTGGTTGACAAAGTTCCGCCTTGGTTCTCATCAGTAACGTCGAAACCACTTTATCAGGCTGAGGACTGTGAGCCATTTTGGGATGTCCCCATATAAGCAGAGCACCATGCAGTCAGAGCTAATAGGATGGACACAAGAATTGTGAGTCGCAAGGACAAGAAAGTAGCCATGCTAGAAATGAGCTGCCGCTGGATCGAAAATAGAGATCAGAAAAATCAAGAGAAGGTGATGAAGTATGACCCCTTGACTCCGGAAATAAAAAGTGCTGTCAAGGATACACTGTGGAACAATACAATATCATAATTGACATTTTGGAGGGCTGATTGAAGGATCTTTAGTGCTCGATGCTGAAGATGCTAGGAAGAAGAAGGAATAAAGTTCTAGCGAATATTTAGAAGGCTGTCATCTCCAAGGACCTGAACATTGCCAGAACTTTAAAAATAGTTATTTAGGCGCTGAGGCTTGTTAGCCTTGCTATTAATTATAGTATTTTCTCAGCTATTTTTAGTGTAAGCTTTTGATACTGGCCTTTTTACATTTGTGACCTGAATTTTTAATCAATGGACTGGATTGCTTCTATGCCAAATTATACAACACAGGCATTTTGTTGTTGCAATAAAGAAAGCTTCCTGTGAACAGCATGACACTCCTGGAGCTCAGATGAACGAAGTAGTTCTACGAGTTCTGCTTTGGCAGCTGCTGAGGCAGAGTGAAGCCCCTCGACATTGGCAGGCACATATGATGGTGTGTCTGCCATAATAATGTAACAAAGAAAAGCAAATACTAGGACTAATCATGATGTTACGTAACTAAGAACCTGTGCACTCTAACAGACGTGCTTTTCTATATATTTGGTGAACATGCAACATGACCTGTACAGTGAATGAAATGAACAATTACTTGATAATTAATGGGAATTAAAAATTTTGAACACAACTTCATCTGGCTTCTTCTGACATCTTGATTTAATTTTACTTAAAAGAACATAATTATCCAAGTTATCCTGCCCAGATGCACTAACCTCTTGCCCTGTGTTGAAAACCATAATGAAACACCCAAGTTTGAAATATTTCTGTTTCTAAAATGCATCCTTGCATTGCTTTAAACATCTCACGTGTCCCTAAAATTTTGTAGTTAATTTACAGCACAAACACCATATACAGTATATTATCCTTTCTCTGATCTCCAGAAACTCAACTCTACTGCCCCAGAACTAATCAAAGCAAACTCACTAAAGAGATTTGTCAATCCATGCTCTTTACCCAGGATGAATACAGCAGTGTTGTGTCTATACCTTCCACAAGGATGAACCTAGAAAATCATACAAAGAAATATCAATGTATACTCCCTCGGGCTGAAGAAAGTTAACCAGACAGTGTTACTTTACTGACCGATTACCTTCCTGCTACAATGCAAGTGTAACTAATGACAATATGCGTTAAATTAAAGCAGAATTATTGTGGTTCATAGGAGAACATGACAGTGCTGTGGGTGCTATTATGAATGATGAATGATTGCTTTTATGCAGCCTGCCACAGTTGTTTTTAGGGGAGCCATATTATTTTCCAAGGAAGCATTAGGAAAATAAATATTTGAGTCCAATCAATTTTTCCAGGAATACTGAGACAAACTGGGCAGTTTTTGAATCTAACTGAAATGAAGCCTGGTTAAATATTCCTACTTATAAAAATTCAAGGCTCCTGTGGGCCAACTCGTGAATGCAGATGACACATCAGTAATTGAAATTTAGGTGGCTACAGAAACTTCCTTGAAAGCTAAAAGAAATTCTATCTTTGCCCGATTATGTAACGAAAAATAACCATTCTTGTACTATAAAAATGATCATAAAATTATTCTCTACAGATTGAATAAGATTATTCTGATGCGCCGATTAAAAAAAAAATTCACGTATTTTTTTATTCAAAGTTTATAGAAGCACGCCATGTGCAGCTACGTCATGCAAATTCGTGTCCGATAGTCCTGGGCTACTGGAGTTTGCGATCGGGCTAGTGGATTCTGACCATCACTTGCCCGATGGGCAAGTGAAGTTTTTTTGGGAATTAAAATTACAAAATTACTGTAGGGCATACTTTTTTGACTTCCAGGTAGATTTGTGTTTTTCAAGCCGATCTCACAAAGGGAAATCTGTTCAACAAAGTATCGCATTACATTTCATGCCCGACATAAATGCGTGAGATTTTTCCTTTGGAGTTCAGTCCAGGCAATCCTCAAGTAAAAATAATGAAACATGACAAGCCCTTGCTAAATAAGAATTATTTATCGACCACGTCCTTTTGCTTTTCCATAAATTACCAGTTGTAAATTGCGAAAATGAAACATTTTCCCCTTTGAAACCTCTATGAAAGCTGACAAGATCTTAAAGTGTTCATTTCACAAGAAATTTGCATAATTTTGTTTACGACGTCATTGATGCGTGACATGGCATGTTCCGCTTTCACGTGAAAACTGACAGCAAACCTAGTTTTTTTTAGCAAACTAATCTACTTGATGTAATACTTTTGTATGAGAAGGAAAAATATGATGAAAGATGTCAAGTTTTCATGTATGCAAAAAGTTATGATTTGCAGAGAACTTTTCAGTTAATAAGAGTGCTTCTTTCAGCTGAAGACATTTACTGGCGGGAAATAGTTTTTGGCAGCAAAATTTCAAGTTGCGCAACGCAATATCACGCATTCTTTCTGACTAAAACGATTCAGTTAGTTCAATCGCGAAGGGAGGATAGGTTAAAAAATCGGTGAGGCCTACAATAAATAAGGCCACTAGTGCTGAAGGTAAAAGCTCTAAAAAGCGTCTTGTTTATTCAAAGTCAATGCCGACAATTACTTTTAAATTAAATTATTTTTTAAATTAAATTATTTCTAAATTAAATTATTTTTAATTCTTAAAAGACACCGCACTTTGTGGAGAAAAACGAAAAAACCTATAACTTTGCTCAGATTTAACGGAAAATCTCCATTCTTACACTAAAATGATTGTCAAATTATTCTCTACAGAATGAATAAGAGAATTCTGATGCGTCGTGAAAAAAATTTTCACGTTTTTTTTTCACTAATTGAGTTTACGACCCCGGACTTTCTGAAAAACTGAAAAAAACTTGTAACTTTGCTCAGATTTAACGAAAAATCTCCATTCTTGCACTAAATGATCGTCAAATTATTCTTTACATTTTGAATAAGAATATCCTGATGCGCCGTGAATGAAAAATGTTCGCGTGTTTTTTCCACTAATTGAATTTAAAACTCATTCACTGCGCATCGCCCGAACGTTAACGACAGAACCAACCAACCAAGTCAACAGTCAGCCATCGCTATAACTCGTTCATTGCGCATGCGCGCATTCCGAGTTAAAAATTGAAGTCAACAACTAAATATTGATACTATCGTTGATTTCAGTAACCTTTCTTTTCTCAACATTTCAGATTTTTTTGGTGTTTCAAAGCAGTTCTTAACTCGTGAATGCGCGCATGCGCAATGAACGAGTTATAGCGATGGCTGACTGTTCGCTTGGTTGGTTGGTTGGTTGAAGGCCTCACTGATTTTTTAACCTATCCTCCCTTCGCGATTGAACTAACTGAATCATTTTAGTCAGAACGAATGCGTGATATTGCGTTGGGCAACTTGAAATTTTGCCGCCAAAAAATATTTCCCACCAGAAAATGTCTTCAGCTGAAAGAAGCACTCTTATTAACTGAAAAGTTCACTGCTAATCATCACTTTTTGCATACATGAAAACTCGACATCTTTCATCATATTTTTCCTTCTCATACAAAAGTATTACATCAAGTAGATTAGTTTGCTAAAAAAAAATAGTTTTTCTGTCAGTTTTCACCCGAAAGCGGAACGTGCCATGTCACGCATCAGTGACGTCGTAAACAAAATTATGCAAATGTCTGGTGAAATGAACACTTTTAGATCTTGTCAGCTTTCATAGAGGTTTCAAAGGGAAAAAGTGTTTCATTTTCGCAATTTACAACTGGTAATTTATGGGAAAGCAAAAGGACGCGGTCGATAAATAATTCTTATTTAGCAAGAGATTTCATTATTTTTACATGAAGATTGCGTGGACTGAACTCCAAAGGAAAAATTTCACACATTTATGTCGGGCATGAAATGTAATGCGATACTTTGTTGAACAGATTTCCCTTTGTGAGATCGGCTTAAAAAACACAAATCTACCTGGAAGTTAAAAAAAGTATGTCCTACAGTAATTTTGTAATTTTAATTCCCAAAAAAACTTCACTTGCTCACCGGGCAAGTGATGGTCAGAATCCACGAATTTGCATGACGTAGTTGCACATGGCGTGCTTCTATGAACTGTAAATAAAAACAATTTTTTTAATCGCCGCATCAGAATAATCTTATTCAATCTGTAGAGAATAATTTGAAAATCATTTTTATAGTACATGTACAAGAATGGTTATTTCTCGTTACATAATCGGGCAAAGATATCATTTCTTTTAACTTTCAAGGAAGTTTCTGTAGCCGTCTTAATTTCAATTACTGATGTGTCATCTGCATTCACGAGTTGGCTCACAGGAGCCTTTGATTGAGGGACCATACCTCAATTTTGTATAACCAGCTATTAGGTAGTCCAACGATGATCAATGTGCCAGCTATTGGTTTTCGATTGAAGTTGGCCAGGATTGAAACTTCGGCAAAATCGATATTACCATGATGACAATAAACAGAAAACTCAAAATCAGTAAATCGTAAATTTTGCATGATACAGATTTCAATTTATAGAAATACTAAATAATACCAAAATCTTAAATTATGGTATACGGCAAACAAAATATACATAAAAGAGAAAGATTCTGTATGTGTTCAATTTCAGTCAGTAAATTTTGCATGTTATAGCTTTCAATTTATAGAGTGAGAATCAGTGTCTTCTCTAACATTTCTCACCTAAGTATTATCTAGCAATTTTCAAATTTGTCCATTTTTGCAAAACATTTCAAGGACAGTTCAACAGATTTCTTTACGATCTTCACCATGCATGCTTTCATGATGATAGAGAGGCGAGGTTGCTCTTATGAGCAGAAGTGTGTTTAGCTGAGCTGCAAAATTTCTCAATTTCTCATATGGTTAACTGACAAAAGAACAAGCGGCGTCAGAGGAGCTCAATGGAGGATGAAAGTACTTCTCCAGACCATAAAACCCTGCATCACTAAAAACAGCACAAAGACAACATGGCGGGCTCACATTCAAGCGAAGAACAGGAAACAAGCTTACAAACTATCCTAGAAAGCCTTGACGACATCCAGGTAACACTCAGACAAGCCTTGGGTAAAACTGTAAAGCTGAGAACGGAAATTATGGAGGTGAAAGCTAATGACCGGGAACAGAAGAAACTAAAAGGATCGATTGAAAAGAAAGTATACTGAACAACAAAATTCTGGCTTTAGAAATGAACATTATGGGCTGAAACAAATGAAAACTCTTAATGACGAGAAAGATAAGCTGGACACACTTGAACAATATACAAGGAAAAATTCACTTGAGATCCTTGGTGTTCCAAAAAAAGCATATTCATCGACCAAAGTAGTATGTCGTAGGCGTCGATACGTCTTCTAACTGTATCGAAATCGGCAATTGTGTTCAATAGAAAAATAGCAAAGATGTCATTGTGAGATTCTTGAGACATAAGGATCGATAAAACGAGTATGTACATGGCACATACAAACTGACATCAGAGAGTAATACCGTAAGTGTTCACAAGGCAGACTGGTGAGAATCTTTTCAAGGGTTGTGTAACCAAACTAAGCACAGAGCTAGATGAAACCCAACTGAGGGATTCAAAGAAATACTTTTCAGACTTTACAAATGGCCTTGCCAAGCCAAAAATAGGTTATAAGTTTAACAATGGCAACTTTTTGTTAGAATTGACATTTATAACACTTGAATATTTAGAATTATTGCTTAAATCTTTTCAGAAAAATAAAACACCTGGAGAAGATGTATGTAGAACACATCGAATTAAGGATTCCTTTATTATCAGCCATGGCATATCATTAGTTGTGTTACAATGGAGAATTTTTCTGTTTTTTTTTTAATTATATTTCATATGTCTTTTATACTTTTATGTAATTATTTATTATAAATCTTTTAGACACTTAATTCAGTTGCTGAGACCGTCAAGTGTGTATTATTCGATAAACTATTTATAAAGATGAGAAAAGCCTTCTTTGACAATAATTGCGGCATCACCTTCTTGACTCTTACAGTGAGGTTTTTATCCATGCTCAATTATCTATTTCACAAAGGAGAGGAATGATAATCTTATTCCACAAGGATAATTCTTTTCTGATTGATCTGTCAAACTGGTGCCCGTTTACACTATTTAAGGTGGCCGAATACAGTTTTTTAGTGTACAGGTGTTAGAAGACGTTATTTGTAAACTATGTATTTCTGGACCCCCAAAATTGGTATGGTGTAAGACTAACTAAGAAAGAATGTATTTTTTTGTTGAGCTAAGTACCGTTTCCATGGCAACACAGCAAACTATTAAACGTCCATAAATAGTAGGTTTCTTTTATTTTTAGAAAGTGTACTCATTAGATTTTTTCCATTTTTTGTATCCAGAAGAACTCACAAAACACTGACACAGTTGCGCTATTTTCATGTAATTTTAACAGAGAGAACTCCTGTAAATATTGATTTTGCTTTTTAATGTTTTGTGAAGATACCCTCTGTTAGATTTAGGTTTCTCTTTGCAGGCGAGTTAAGCTTTTAGGGAACTTTTTTCATGCCAAATTTCACGAAATTCTAATGAGCGGTTCCTTAGAAAACAGCTCATTTCCACGAAAACAACCAGTCGCAATTTTTTGGTCAAATGCGCTTGCGTGGATTTAATTGGGTTTCATGGCCAAGATGAAAAGCTTGCAAAGGGTCTTGGTGAATGACTTTTTTGCTCGGAAAGAAAAGAAAAAGAGTCCAGAAACGAGAAACTTAGTTATTTAGGATCAAAACTTAACCTTATTATCAATTTCATGTGAAATTGAGGGATCACTTTATCGACCGCCGTATTTGCGTACCACAACCCTAGCGCGCGCTTAATAGCATCACTGGCAGAATTTGTAAAGCGCGCGCAAACTGTGTTCGGCCACCTTAAAATAAAATTTTGGCCAACACAATCACGAAAATGGTAGACAGAACCAATTTAACCTAGCATCATGCACTCTGATCTGACTGGTTTTACTACGAAATGTAAGGCTATTGTGTGATATCAAATATTATTATATAGACATGAGTGTTTTACTGGAAAATACGCCACTCATAAAATTCATACGACACTACATCCAGGACTTGAGTGACATATTTTACATATCCTCACTAATGAAATATTGATGACGTCATTTCCCGCTTTTTCACAGTTGTTTGTGCAAACAGTCAGTAAAACTCTCCTGTATGTAATGAGTGGGGACAGCTTTTCTAATTCAGCCCTGGCCCGCACAAAATTTAGAGTTTACTAATTTCAAAGTGCTTCGTTTATTGTTGCCATGGCAATATTAAATTTCCCCTCCAAAAAATAATAATCCTGACAAACTTCAATCCAAGGCCCTAATAACTGGTGTAAATGTCACATTTATTAGTATTGGAGAAGATTACCTGATTGCTGGCTGAAAAGTGAGGTATGGTCCCTCTAAAACGGTATCAAAACACCTTTAAATAGGTTTCCCCAAAAAAAGAACAAAAAATGTGAACCAATAATCAATCTGACAGCCAATTTTTTGTAGTTTCCCTGCTACTTCTAATTAAGGACCCAGTTTCTTTTAATCCTTCCAAAGTAATAGATATCATGTCTCATTTTTTTTTTCTGATAAAGAAGATCACAATAAGTAAAAACAAAATCAAAATGCAGACAGCAGGGCACATTGTATTAGGTATTGTAACAGTTAATAGATCGGGCTATATTTAACAGTAAATTATTCCACAAACACGCACTGGATATGAGATGATAGATAGCCAAGCTATGATCATCACATATTCAACAAGGTACAGTGGAATGGTAATAATTGTTTAAGTTGTTACAAACAACTGTTCAGGGATCAGTAAGAATCGATCTGCAATTGATTTAAGTAACTTACTGGGATTGAAGATGGCTTATTAAGTACAACAAGTTCATCAGTTAACTCAACAATTTCTAGGGGACTACCAGCCACAGGAGGTTCATGTCTAAAGAAGAAACACAAATTAAATAAAAGGACTGTACAAGATCAGCTGAGACACAGTGTGAGTAGCTCTGGGGCAGATTTGCAAATCCCTCTTTAATTGGGATGTATCTTTTAAGTAAATAAGGTTATTTATAAATGTTTCTTAAAAAGTGCTTAGAACACCTATTCAACTAAATTGAGCTGCCGTTTTCTGGGGCATTGAATTAACAAAATGGAGAACTGGTGTTAGTCTACAGCCAGTATTCATATTTGTAATGTGACAATTCACATGCTTGAGTTCATTATCCTAGGCCATCTTGCCATTTAATTAAACAAGGTATAAATGTGAATCCGAAGAAATGCATCTCACAAATCTAAGAATAGATTACAAGGCTGCAGGATTTAACAGAGCAATATTTCATTATGTCAACAACATCATCAGGCAATGATCACAAATAGAAAAGGCTACCAAAAAAACTACACTAAGTGATTTGAAATTACAATATTATTATGTTAAAAAAATTGTAGGTCCTATGACACCTTCAGTCCGGAGTTCAGATTAGGCGTACAATGTTTAATCATAGAGGCCTCTTTAAAAAGTGGCACATTCCAATTACAGTGGTATTATCTTGCACTCTTTGTACATTGAATGATCTTTTGTCTAGAGAGTGCAAAAATCAAGCTGGATTTCAAACAAGCTAATGATAAACTTAAAACCTTCATACGTAGATTAGATGCTCATTAACAATATTATTGTTGTCACATGCATGTTCTAGTAAGCGTTCCCATAGTGTTCGATTAGTGTAGGTCAGTTGTCTGATACAAAACAACAGCTTTTACGGAGGCTGTTTCTTTAAATGAGCGGACGACTTTACAAATACAATTGGCTACTAATTGTTCACCTTTTTTGCCTAGGTAAGGAAGTTGTAAGTAAATAAGAGTCTTGTTGTTAGAAGCCACAGGGAGGGGGGTGGGCAATCATGACTTGGGTGAAGGGTCTTCTGGATGATTGCTTCCCCTATACGCTTAGGAAAACTGGTCCAAGATATAAATCTGCGAATCGAGGATACTTCAGAGCTTAAGTAGATTGGCGAGCAGATGGATTTAGCGTGATTGACCAATGATCGTATCCAAGCAATCTTGTGAGACCATTTGGTATAGCTCATGAAATCCATGTGAGTATTTTTGCGGTATGTGATCAAGCCATCATCAGCAATCTCAATGTCCAGAAAATTTTTCAAAGGTATCAACAGTGAATTTCAGATTGGGGTGGAAGCCATTAAACAATTCACAAATATGAGCAATGTCCTTGGGGATACTCAAACCATACAAAGGGAATGGTATTGGCCCAATGTTCATCATGGTCTTCTCTAGATCAACTTTTCATTGATGCCTCAAAGTTCCCTTGAAATAAACATCGAAATATTGCTCTGTTAAATCCCACGTCCTTGTAATCTAAACCTTAGATTTTTGAGATGCATTTCTTTGGACTCATGTTTATACTTTGAGTTCATTACTTCTGCATGTATGTGGTCACTGTAAAGGAACGGTAATAAAGTACATAACCAACAGGATTTCACTTCAGTGCTGAGTACGGATGATTCCCAGAAGATGAAGTCAACTGGCTATATCCATAAGGACCTGTCTCCAGCCACTTGGAAAAGGCATACAGATAGCATTAAAAGCTTCTACTTTGGGTTACTGGGACTGTTCAATTATAGCAACATTAACCTTATATTTGTGCAAATAATAAGACTGAAATCATGATCAGCTCTAACCTGTGCACTTTATTGCAAATAACATCATTATCTTTTAGAATTGTACATTGGGAAGCTGCACTACCATTTACTGCAAGGTAACAGTTAAGATGTGCTTGTCAACATTTTACACATTTAAATACACATAGATTAAAATATTCTGTCTGTAAGTTCTTCGTTGCTGTTTCTTATAAGCTTTTTTTTTTTTTTTTTTTTCAGGAAAAGCTGTCTTTACCTGTGAAATGTCACCAAAAGATGTTTGTTTGCATGAATTGTCTTAAGAATGAAAAAAATATAGATTTCTGCCAGTTGTACGATATTTTAATGATACAATTCCTGTAATTAGTGAGATTAGAAATAACTACTTTAGTTTGCCTGTGATAATCAATTTTTAAGGTGCAAAAATTGTAATCTAAGTCATTGTATTTCACACATGTCAAGGTTTCCATATAGTTGGACGCTTTCACTTGGGGCTCATGTGTGAGCAAACTGAAAGTTTCGGTTTTGTTGGCTGACTAATAACTTCTCTGAAATATCTTTCTTTTCATGATAGTCAATTCACCCCTTTTATCACAAATCTAATGTGCTAGTTTTCATGAGGTAATATTGCTCCAGTATGAAGAAAAACTTTTGCATCTAAAATTTTACTTTGCTCGGGGTCAGAATTTTATATCACCTTGGAAGTTTCATTTTGAGAAATTATTGTGACTGCGAAGGTATAAAAAAATTTTAATAGTCAGTTGTACCACCTTAATCTAGTCCTAATCACAGTAATCTAGTCCTAATCCTTAATCACAGTAACAATGAGCAAGTACAGTTCCTTCCATGTCCATTTGTACATAAATTAATACATGTACTGTGTATGCTAAAAATACCTGTTATTTTTCCAGTGTTGATTGCTTTCTCCTGTGGGAACAAATAAATGTTCAAGTAAGCTAATAAATTATTTTGTACTTTGTTCATCATGGAGTAATCCTCAGTTCCTGTTACATAGCATATATGACACTTCCGGTCACATGACAAGTGACGTGATCAGTTTGTGCACGTTCAAGTCTTTTGCATGCTCATGTATTTGCATATATTGTATTTTAGTTCTTCAAATCAACACATCACAGCATGATGATTAAACTGATCTCTTAGCAGTTTTATTGACTCGACATGGTGTTAGGAGTTACAGGAAACTAAAGTGAACTATATACGTTGAACTATGCAACCTTCAAGCGGTTTAACACACCGAGTGAGCTAACATCGCTGCTGGTGCGGAATTCAAAACCCCGGAGATGAATTGGGACACATCAGACTTGTGAGACAAATTGGCGAAATTCAAGCAATACTACAACCTAATTTTCAGCGGGCCATACTCAAATAAGTCGGAGAAAAAACAAGCTTGTTCATTTTATTGTGGATTGGCAGGCAAGGGTTAGAAGTACATTAAACAGTTGAACCTAGGAAAATGCAGAAGACAGCGCAAAACCAGCAAAAATTTCTAAATCTAAATCTAAATGTCGTTATGTCGGCAAAGTTGTGGGACGTCATGCCAACTCTAAAATAATAATAAATAAAACTATACTAAAATATACAAAATAACAATAAAAGATAATCTTACTACCATTTTGAGAGCGATTTGAGAAACACATAACGCCAAAAGTGAACCACACGTTAGCCAGATACCAAATACTGTACATCAGCTCAGACAGAAGGATGAAGAGCTTGTCAATGTTTTCTCAACACGTTGCCGTAATCAAGCCACGCAATGCAAGTTCAGAGACAAGGATGAGTCCGACGAGTGGCTTATGAGCAATTCATTGTTGAAACTAAACACAGGAAAGTACAAGAAAGATTACTAGAGAAAAGCAAACTTACTCTCAGCAAGACTATCAACATCGCCAGGACCTACGAAGCTACTGTATCCCAAATGGAACAATTAGAGGGCAAAAACAACACAGATATTCTTGGAATTAAAGGGAACAATATTGAAAATGACAACAAGACCAAGAAATGCCCCAACTGTGGTCTCAAGCATCCTTCACGGCCCAGAAGTAAGTGCCCCCCATATGGATCGTTGTGCCTGAATTACCAGAAGGAAAATAACTGGGCAAGGGTTTGCAGCTCCAGAACCCAAGGAGGAACACGAGGCAGGCAAAGAAACAGAGAAAACAATAGGTTGCATCATCATTCCAGGAGCAAATTGACGCAGCAGTCAAAGATCCACAAGTAGAAAATGCAGATATGGCAATAAAAAAGAACTGAGTGATCAACTCGAAACAATAATTATTACATTTGAATCTATCGCAGTTGATGTTATTGGGCTTCAAGCTTGACCCGCAAATGAAGTATTTATGAGGCTAAATGAAATTTAGGCGAAGCTAAAATCAAGCCAATGCTGCCATTTCTCCAGGATCAGGTTGGGGGGGGGGGTCCAGGGAGGTCTACAGGGGCATTGCCATGTGTTTTAGCTGGAGTTTGCTTTGCTAGCTTGCTTGCTTGCTTTTGGATGTGAAAACTAGGAACAAAGCTTCATCTTTGCAACGTTTTTTGGACCCCACTTCCAAGGATACTACCGTCAGTTCGCAGAGGAGTATGGTTTCAGTCTTGTGACAAGTTCGCCCAACTACCCATGTAGTTATGGATTCATTGAGAGCCAACTTACGGTAACCGTATACCTTTAGAGGCGTCTCGCGTCCAAACAATGTAGCACATCCGGTTTAAACTGTAGATATCTAAACCCCTATATCAAATTAAAGCTTATAGAGCTGGCTATTAAACTATACCAAGAATTTTGAAATAAATTGAATTGTTGAATTTTTAACGTTTTTTCATGTGAAGGGGACAGTAGCTAGTTTAACATATACACAACAAAAATATGCCTGCAAATTTTTTCTTTCAAAATATTTTTTCTCGGACAGCAATTTTTGTACGATCACTCCACATTTTTTTAATTCTATTTCAAAAATGTTCTGTAACTTTTCAGTGCAATTGGATGCGGCAAAACGCAGACACCATTTTTAGCGCTTTGGGTCCCGGAAACTGAGGAGCAAATTAAATTAGCAAAAAAAATTCGCTTTGACTTGTAGCTTTCAAAAGGTGATTCGGACGCTTGCATTAAGAGGTTGTGAAAAATTTGGCAATTCATTTTATTTCAAAATTCTTGGTATAGTTTGATAGCCAGCTCTGTAAGCTTTAATTTTATATAGGGGTTTAGGTATCTACAGTTTAAACCCGATGCAGCACATCGCTTGGGCGTGAGACATCTCTAAAGGTATACGACAACCTTAAGAGCATAAAAAAAAGTTGTAGGTAAAGAAAGCTAAGAGGTCTCACTCAAACCCAAACATAGCTCTTCGATGCCTCTGTGCAACACCAAACTACTATTCCCAGCAGAGCTGCTGCGCGGAAGACAGATACAGGATAACCTACCTAGGAAAATCCAAAGCAGCCAGATCCAGAGACTTCAAGAGAGACAGGCACAACAAAAGTATTACTATGATAAGCACACCACTGTTTTACCTAGCCTGGTTCCGGGAGAGCAGGTGACTGTTCAGAACCCAAAGACACGGGAGGGAAAGCCAGCCGAGGTACTGGTAAGGTTACAGTTGGTGAAGCCCCTCTGTCTTACATTGTGTGCACGCCAAGTGGCAAGGGGCTGCCAATAAGGCAGATCCCTCAAGGTTGCCCCAAGCAGGTCAAGTTTGACCTTGAGAGGAATCAAGTTCGTAGTAACCTTCTCTCCAGGAACAGAGTGTAGTCTGCCTATCAACCAACCCAGCCAGTCTAGCCCGAGGTCCAGCATCAGGAGCAGCTCAGCAAGTTAGCCCAACTCCAGAAGCAGATCAGCCAGTCTTCTCAGCCCCAAGTGCAGGTAGTCAGTTTGTGACACGCAATGAGAGGGTGGTCAAGACACCTTCCAGGAAGGACATTTAAGTTAAAACCTTCGTGGATGGACATTTAAGTTACTTGAATTTAGATATTTGTATAAAGAGGAATATTGTGTGAGGGTGTTACATGTAACCCTATAGAACTGTGCAGAACGTTTTTTTTTTCTTTCGTTTTGTTGCCAGCATCTGATCTAATTCCTCAGTTTTCCTAATTTATTTATTTGTTATTTATTTCATGATGTTGGAGGTGGATTAAGTACCATTAATTTCCCTAGGACTATAAAGTCAAATATTTGATTTCTTAGGTGTGATAACATGCTTTATACTCACGTAATATTCTTGTGTTTCAGATCTGAACTCTTCTTTAAACACATCAATCAAGGAACGGCCTACCCAGCGTCCTTTACAGTATGTGGTGAAAGTAAAATAATAGGGATGAACATGGCGCAAACCTTGAAAAAAAAGCAAACAAAATGTAAGAATTAATGTTTACTTACAGGTAATATATTTTTAACATTTATAGTTGGGTAGAAGTTAAAAGACTGTATAGGCAGAGAGCTGTATTTCCAATTGGCCCGTTGTTTATTTCATGCTGTCAGTAGTCTCTATGCAAAAAATATGGCTGACATTTTAATATTCCTTTGTTTGCGTCCAAATAAGCCTGACTACCAAAAATCAAAAGAATATTTCACTTAAACGAGGCTAGTCAGGCTAATTTAAATGCAGACAAAAAAAAATTGTTGACTCACGATAACTTGAACCTCGTGCTAACTCGAACCAAAATAGATTAAGTGTGATTTTCAAGCCTGAATTTTTTTCAGGCTTTCTTTTCGCAACTGCTAAAGTTGCACATATAACTGCAAGGATCATTCACTGATACATTCTTTCTTTTGCAGTTCAAATGTATGAATTTTCAAATTTCCATTTTCATCTCCTTATGAATTGTGTCAAGAATGAGAGACTTGCAATCCTCATCCTTGGATTCGGTTTTTTTGTTAAAGTGCTATGAAGTTATAAGTAATTTATGCCTATTTGAAAGGCATTTCAAAGAGAACAAGAATGGCATTTTCTGTTTTTGAAGATCTATTCAAGTTTTTGTTTGAAAACTGGCAATGTCACAAATAGTCTCAGTGCAAAGATAAATCACAAAATGATGAATATGTTGGAAAATATATCAGAATGATGCTGCTCAAACTTGGCACCAGTAATGTATCTTGGGTGAGACACAAAATGATGCCTATTGTTCAGTTTCCATAGCAACAATTTTGCTTTTGTGTCTATTTAATGCTTGATTGATGTTCTTATTTTTTGTCCTAGTCACACGTCATTTATTTAATATTTTACTCCCAATGAGCTGGTGAGAAGATGCAGGGCAGTATGGACACTGGGTGTTTCGAGTACAACAGCAAAAAGGGACTGGGACTGACAGTAATGCCACGGCAATATCAAAATGTGTGTCATTTTGTTTCTTACCTGGCGTACATTACTGGTACCATGCTTGAGCAGCATCACTCCAATATTTCCAGAGATATTCTTCATTTTGTGATTTATCTTAGTTTGCACTGAGACTATTTGTGACAGGTTTTTTCGACAAAAAAGTCTGAGGTGATCCACATCAGTGTGGATTTGGCAAAGCCCTCAATCATTACTTGGTTGAGAGCATCAATAGAAGCCTTTAAAGATTGATAGTTAAAGGCAGTCACGCCATTTTCATTGATGGATGAGCACTATCCAGGATTCTGAAGTTAATAATAATAATAATAATAATAATAATAATAATAATAATAATAATAATAATAATAATAGCTTTATTACTATAGCACTCATTTCCTGAGCTCATGGCAATTTACAATGAAAAAAGGTAAAAAAAAATAAATAAAATGATTTATATATATTGAGCATGAAATAAAATATATCAAAACCTATTTACAATTCACAAAGAAAAGGAAAAGAAAACAAAAATTTACATGTTAGTTATTTTGCAAAGCCAACTACCTGGTCAAATGTGCTAACAATTACTGCAGTAGTTACTTGTTTGGGGGGTTGGGGCTAAGACAAAAATTAGTATGGAGCTTTACAAATTATGTCTGCACGCCATGGCGGCCAGTCCCAATTCAAGGACTTCATACAATTTATGTTTCTGATAGTTACTGTAGTTTACTATACTACAGGGATGAATGCTTAAGTTGCCAAAATATTTTTGAAAGATACATGTGTCCTGAGACACCAACATTTATTTTATTCTTGGTAAAGATATCAGACAAACTCTATGGCTTTCTTGTACTTAAGTCTATTTATATTCAAATCACTCAGTTTTTACAGCTACTTTAAGTTATGTGAATCATTGATAATTATAATATTTCAAAACTCAAGCATTCACCATTTCTTATAAAACTACTGGTTTCTTCAAAAAGCTTCTTGTCAAATCCTGGCTTTTTAGTATTTTCCAGTTTCTGCTTTTTCTGAAAAAAAAAAAAGGGAAAAATAACTACACAAATATATAGATAAATAAAATGTGGGAGTATGGATGGCACAGTGGTGAGAGCACTTGCCTCCCACCAATGTGGCCTGGGTTCGATTCAGTGAGTTGACACCATATGTGGGTTGAGTTTGTTGTTGGTTCTTGTCCCTGCTCTGAGGGTTTTTCCCCGGGTATTCCAGTTTTCCTCCCTCCAAAAAAACCAACATTTCCAAATTCCAATTCAACCTGGAAACAGCGCAAATTTCATGTCTACATTTTTCTATAGCTAGGTTATTATTATTGTTAATTATTATCATCATCATCATCATCATCATCATCATCATCATCATCATCATCATTATTATTATCACTATTATTATGAAGCAGTGTAAAACGTATGAATGCTTTATAAAATAGCTACATGGGGTGCACAGGGTAACCCATGCTGCCAAAAGGAATGTAATCCTTTCCTGATAAAACTATATCCATCAAAACTACTAAAACTATAAAACTAAAGCTATATATTACTTCACAGAGTGTGTTAAAATTCATGAACTTAACAATTTTGGAACTTAACAACTTTGTAGATCTTTATACATGTAGTATTAGTGCTCAAAATTAGCAGTCATCTGGTTGTCTGAAACAACTGAAATGTTAATTGAGCAACCAAGTTTTCAGTAAAATGTAAGGCCTATTGTAGGAAGGCGTTGTGAGAAATTGATAAAAGTTAGCAGAAATTATGAACGATTGGTGCCTGGTGGAATGTGTCAAAATAGAACTAACAACTAATTTCAAACAGTAAAGTGCATTCAAAAGTGCATTCAGAACTCCCTTCAAAAATCTCTGATCAAGAGCAAACGACAACCCAGACCTTCCAACTCTCACAATGTGGTCGGGAGAAACATGATTTCAGAACTCATCTCACAGTCTCACAATTTAAGGTGACTCGACCCAGTTATTTTTTGGCGGTACCACCCTACTTTGAAGCTCTCTGGTATCCCCGCCTTTACTTTTATCGTAAGTGTAACTCATAGAATGGATAACGTATAGATCAATCTACAATATAGCAAAAAAAATTTGGCAATTGGAGTAAATGTCACGTTGTTATAGTGCCATGCCCCTTTGAGGTCTGAGTCAAAATTCTGCTGTTGCCGGCTTTTTTTCGTAAAAATCTCTCGGCTACACATAGTGCGCATTAGTGCCTTGCGCTGAACAGAGTTTCAACAAAATCACAAAGACTCAATTCGAGAATTTAGGGCTTTCCAAATTTATATCTAATAAACTATGAGATTTATTCCTTTATTTTGGGGATCTTTATTACAGATGGGTCCTTGCAAGTCAACAAAAAGCTTTAAGGCCTTGTAAATGCGCGCAATTTCGAGCAAAGCAAACATATAGGAATGATAGTTTTAGCTATTTGTTGACGCTTGTCAGCGTTTCAGAGTCCTTCTCACAAACAAAGCATTTTCTTAAAAATTCGTCGTTTTTTTTCCTTCAAATTTTTTCGGGGCCACAATTGATTACCCTACTACCCCGATTCTGAATTTCATGGTCATTGAAAAACTGTGACATTATCTCCTATAAGCCCAAACTTGAGTAAACATTGAAGATTTTTAGCGTTTTGGCTGAGTTTGTGCTTTGGGAGTTTTCTATTGTTTCGAGTTTGTCGTGATACAGCATTCTTGTTCAGCACGCGTGCAATGACCACGCTTGCCTGACTTTCGTATGCACCCATTGGACATTGCACGCGTGATAAACAAGAATGCTGTATCATGACAGACTAGAAACAATAGAAAACTCCCAAAGCACAAACTCAGCCAAAACGCTAAAAATCTTCAATGTTAAGTTTGGGCTTATAGGAGATAATGTCACAGTTTTTCAATGACCATGAAATTCAGAATCCAGGTAGTAAGTTAATCAATTGTGGCCCTGAAAAAATTTGAAGGAAAAAAAACTACGAATTTTTAAGAAAATGCTTTTTTTGTGAGAAGGACTCTGAAACGCTGACAAGCATCAACAAATAGCTAAAACTATCATTTCTATAATTATGTTTGCATTGCTCGAAATCGCGCGCATTTACAAGGCCCTAAAGCTTTTTGCTGACTTGCAAGGACCCATCTGTAATAAAGATCCCCAAAATAAAGGAATAAATCTCATAGTTTATTAGATATAATCGTGTAAAGTTTGCTTATCATTTTTACATAAATTATGAGCTAAATTAGGAAAGCCCTAAATTTCTCGAATTGGGCCTTTGCGATTTTGTTGAAACTCTGTTCAGCGCAAGGCACTAATGCGCACTATGTGCAGCCGAGAGATTTTTACGAAAAAAAGCCGGCAACAGCAGAATTCCGACTCAGACCTCAAAGGGGCGTGGCACTATAACTACGTGACATTTACTCCGATCGCCAAATTTTTTTGCTATATTGTAGATTGATCTATATGTTATCCATTCTATGTGTTACACTTACGATAAAAGTAAAGGTGGGGATACCAGAGAGCTTCAAAGTAGGGTGGTACCGCCAAAAAATAACTGGGTCGAGTCACCTTAACATTGAAATCTTATGGATTTCCACCAACAGCCTGGGTATTCAATGAAACTTGATGGGACACTTTCCAATTTACTGTCAAAGAAGCTCCATTAACCTGAGACCACAACCCCTTGCTACAAGTGGAATCCAGGATAGGCTATACTTAAAAATTCTAAAAAAGCAACTAGAGCATACAATAATGAACACAAATGAGCGCCACACAATTAAGGTACTTGATTGTCTTATTTGTGTTAATAAATGCTGAAAGGGCACTAATTATGGCAGTTTGAACACTGTAAGGTATTGTTAGCATTGAGATTTCTTCGTTTTAAAACATTTTTGTAAATCTCACTATTTGGGAACCAAATCTCAAGATTTTTTGGGGTAAGTTTTGGAGACCTCAAGATTTGGAGGTTTTAGATGTTGGAAGGTCTGCAACCTAACAGGCATATCAGGGTAACCTGAGTCTTGGCTCAGGTTGCCCAGCATCATGGAAAGGGACAACTTGGAAATAATTTTAATTTTGAGCACTGTATTAATACATGTAGTAGTAGTCTTAAAAAACATTTGTGTTATAATGTGCACTAGTGCATAACACTGATAAAATTGTAGCCCTCAAGACTAAAGTCAATGTAAATAGACAAAAAGAAAAGAAGATTATTGACAACTCTTATTTTGTTAATGATTTAATAATAATTTGTAGTGTGCGGGTTTCATACGGAAATGCTCACCTGAGCATAAAAATGATACAAATTAGAGAAAAATACATATTAGAGTAATTTACAACGGTTGTTACTTAAATTTACCATCATTGTTACATAACTAATAAAGTAATGAAACTAACTGAATGCTTTTTAAATAGAAAAGTCTTAATGAGTTTCTTAAAAGGTAAAATTGAGTTGGCATGGCATACATGTATCTCCGTGGGAAGCTCATTCCATAGCGTTGTTGTTACCAATGCAAATGAGTGGTCTCCTAAGGTCGTTGAGGTCTTAATCGTTGGAGGAAAAGTTGTTCAGCTTGTTCAAGCTATATTTCCAATTAAAATGAAAACTACTAACTGGAATAACTAAATGGAATGATTACCTTGAGAACCATTGATTACTATAGTAGAGCTAAAGCAACAACCATTATGGCCTCTAAATGAATTTGCATTAATTTTTTAAAAAACCATATGCCAGGAAATTTGTTGCTGGGAAGTAATATAAAAATACAAATGAAACATGCTATTGCTAGCAGGATTTGTTTCCGCAGTTAAAACTAAAAATTTCAGTGAGGCCAATAGCAAAGTTTGAAGTCAGTGAACAGGAATAATTATCAAACAGAACTATTCAGTATCAATTCAGTATTATTGATTTTCCAGAGGGGTGGGGGTGTATTTATATTTGACGAATTTCCAAAAGGGTAATGGGGGGGGGGGGGGGGGGGTAGAAAACTACCACGAAAAAAATGGAATCAGATCACTGGAATTGTATTATACAATGATCCAGTTTTTACAAATTGTATATACCCTGTAGCCTGCATTCCCCTGTACCGAAAAAGATGCGAGTGGTAGATTTACCCATGATTTTTAGCATACGAAAACCCAAAAACGCTCAGAATAGTTTTAAAAGCTTCAGCATACACAATGCAGTTTTTTAACCAAAGAATTTTGTTAAAACATATCTTTGTGCCTATGGTCTGTGTTGGGTTCGCAAGGTAACCGTATGAGGTGTGCAGGGTACTGTGGTAATGCACTGATCAAATCGAAACTTCAACATCCCCCCCCCCCCCCCCCCCCGGCAAACCCCGGGCATTTGACTATTTTCTGTGCCCGGGAGTGGGGAATTTGACGGGTAAGGCCTTCCCGGGGGTGGGGAATCTGACCTTGCCTGGGTGGGGTGGGGAAAATTGAACCGGAAGTGTCAGGTTTCAAATCGCTTTTTGGGGGGGCGCTGAAGTCGCTAACAGCTATAAACACGTGTTTGGACGAGATGGAAGAGTTTAAAGGAAGAGATACAGCATTACAAAAAAAGCTTAGTACAAAAAAAAAAAGTCTTCAAAAGTGAGAGTGCTTAAATATTAATTATTTTTGTGGTTTCAGCTTTGTAGAAGCTGAAACCTACATTGTCATCGTGTAGCGTAAGTAAGTCCATTTTCCGTAAGGGTTCGGAATGCCGAAGGTTCACCACAACATTTGACGAGTCTCAGTCGGCTTTATTCGTACGGAAGATCCTTGTATTCAATTCAAAATGGCTGCCGCATCTCTATTGCATGGATTTTCAAGGTGGCCGTTTGTGGTTCTTGGAAGGAAAACACAGGCTTTCAATACCGTAAATCAAAAGAACAACTTCTAAGGAACACTCGGCTGCTTAAAAAGAGGAAATCAGTGAGTTCATAACGAAGAAATTCCTGTTTGAGATTGTGTCAAGGCGAAACACGTGAGATCGCAAACAAGATCTGCAAATCATCACATGAGCTGTAGACGTTCTCGGAAATTTCTTATGTGCTCCTGAAAATCCACAAAATACTACAGGTTTGAATTTGAATTTTACCGCGCTTTATGTTAAATTGATCGATTTGTCATATTTCAAATAACTTTGGCGAAATTTTTGAAAAACGTCTCTGTCAGTTTAGTGCGCTTGGATCACGTAGCTTCATTTGAGGCGAAAATTGAACGTAGTTGCTTTTCAAGGGTGAGCACAGGTCTGTCTGAATAAATTTTTCAATTAAGAAAGCTTATTGTCTGTTTATCTGTGTGTCTTGATCCTAACGGAACTTCTTCACCACGCGATCTTTGATTTCTTATGTAAACCATGGGAGAGCCAAACCATATCTATTACTGTCCCCTGTGTATTAAAGTGTAAACAAACCGAAATCCTCCAGCGCATACCAAATTCGCCCATATGACAACACGATCAAATTACGCTGCACAATTTTGGCACTGACTAGAGCTGTTCATTTACCCCTCTGAATTTTATACAACATTGTTTTTTTACTGCAATATTCTACCATCGTTGCACGGGCCCGAAGAATCGATTGGCTGATTTAAAATGTATCGCATGTCTAGAATTCCTTTGGTCGCTGACTTTGCTACAGATCATAGTTTGAAACCTACACACAAAACTTGTAATTGCTAGAGAGATGCCTATAATGGCAATCTAAAAATCCCCCTTTATCACTTGGAAAATAACCTCCCTACAAATTTGCAACCCACTAACATATACATTTACAATATACAATATCTATTTTGCCATATACAACAATTACAGATGGAAAAAAATGATGAAAATTGACGAAAGAAAATAAATGGCGAGAAAACCTGAAAGAAACCACGAGGCTTATAAAGTCAGGCTTCCTCACTTTTAAAAAATAGCTATCTTATATTAGAATTACAATATGGACTTATGATAATTAACTTTGACTGCGCACACGTACACACATATTAAGTAAGTTAGTTAAGAAATACAGCCTTACAGAAGTTAATACCTAGAGAGAGGAAAATCCTAAGCTTTCTTTTAAAAGAAGCGGAGGAGGGAGAACTAGCATATATCATACACTTTACCGAAGTAACACCCCAGTTTGCAACTTTTTCATAAATGCACAAAGGGGAGTTAATAAAGGAGACAAAATACCTACAGTAAATGTCACAGTCACACATAATTTATTGATCTTTGAAGAGATTCCTTTTCATTTTCTTGCAATGACTTTTTTGAGGGTCACTCGAACACAGGCAATAACTTTTCGTTATGGTAACTGAAACCACATGCACTCCTTCGAGTGCCTATTTTTATAGATTGTATATAAACGATGTAGATTTTTTATACAATGAGTCAAGCTGCGGTTTTGTCCCGCAGTGAATAGTGAAAGAAATAAACACTGTCGAACGAAAAACCGCTTTGGCTTTAATTGCAGAATATCCTGCCACTCGCACAACATTCTACGTAGCTGGCTAACTAATTAATATGTATTTCTAGTTCTTTAAACGATGTAGTTTGTTATGCAATGAGTCAAGCTGCACCTTTCTCCCGCATTTGTGTCTGCAGAGGTTTTTAGAATAGCCATAAAACAGCAGTGAACAGTTTATGAAAAAAAACATTGTCGAATGAAAAACCGCCGCTTTGGCTTAAACTGCAGAATACCCTGCCACTCGAACAGTCTACGTAGCCGGCTAACTCATTTTAACAACCTTTGCCGTGTTTCGGAGTTAGAACAGCTTACACTTGCTGGTTGACATTGTCCGACTTAATAAATTCAATTTCCAATCATTAGTTTCAATGTTAAAATTGTGGTTTTTGTAGTAACTCATGAAAGGAGCCGACAACGATTGTTCTTTAGGAGGGGCATTTGACAGACAAATCCGACGATAACGTAGGGCATTTGAACACCATTTTGGCCCGAGGGGGCGGGAATTTGAACGATCCAATCTTCAAAAGTTCAAATGCCTGGGGTTTGCCCGGTGCGGGGGGGGGGGGGGGGGAGATGTTGAAGTTTCGAGTTGATCGGCGCATAAAATATACACCAGCCATCTTCCTACATATTGATGGTTTGCATGTGACGTCATGGCGGCCATGTTGGTGGCCAGGAACAACAAGGTTTTTCTTCTCGGGGAGTTAAGTGCCATTTTTATGCAAACTTTGTGAACAAATTTATTTTCTTTTGTTTTGTCCACCAAGATGACCGCTATGGCAGATGCAAACCACCTATACCAAAGGTGGATTATACCAAGCTTAAGCTCATTACAGGGACGCATCCCAGCTCAGAATACAACACAACACATCACTGGTTCTTATGAAATTAAACAACAACCTGATTTTGTTTTCTCACTTCGATTGTCGTTCTCCGTTTCTTGGGAAGCTTGCTTTCTGCAGACAGTTCCTCTCCTTGGTCCTCCATGTTGGATGTTCACACTATTACAGAAGGACTGGTGAAGAGTCAAGAACAATAAAGGAGTTGTGTACGCTACATGAATTGTACTTCCTCTCGAGCGAATGTGCAAGTCCTCAACTGTGAAAATGTTTGAAGAAGTGAAAGAAGGAAACCGAGTTCTTTTAATTTGGTCAGGAATTACTCCGCCTAAAAAGATAGAAGAGATCGTTAATCAGCTGAACTCTTCAGTGGGCTCTACAGGGAAAGTCGCCGTTGAGCACGAAGAAAGACTGCAGTTATGTGAGTATTAAACTTTATACCATTCAGGGCGTAACATGTCGATCGAAATCGATCATCGTGAACGTGGTCGATGAGTCGATAGTGCTCGATATTTTCGATAATTGTCAATCGAAAAGCTTAAGTCGTCGATAAAAGTCGATAATCAGCACTGTTGTAATGTATAATCAAAAGGTTTCAAACTGACTTTCGATTGTTTAATATTGATAGGAATTGGGCCAGTTTTCAATCGGCTGCGAAATTAACCAAGCCAATTAATAATCCGATAGCTCGAACGGCAATTTAAAGAAGTGTTTAACAGCTCAAAAGTAAATCTGTAGGGCAATAAAGTTTAACAAAATCTCAAAAAACTGAGCGACCAAGTGGTTTGTTATAAGGGCCGTGAGAAAGGGAAGAATTAATTATCTATTTATTCTAAGTATAAATCTACTGGCGTTCTATTACAAATGCCGTTCTCTGATTGGCCACGCTACCCCCTATCAATTTAACAAATAGATTCCAAGTTGCCGTGCGTCTGTTCAGTAATAGATCACAGATGACGTCAAAATGTAGTAAGAACAAAAAAGTGGCACACGAGCAGCGGGCGAGTGTGTCACTGATGTTCTTAGATCTGATGTTCTTACTCTCTGTGATCTATTACTGAACAGATGCATGGCAACTTGGAATCTATTTGTTTTATACAATGAACAGAAAGGAAACACGACAAACTTGCCTCGTAGTGCCAGTTCACGCATTTTCAAATTCACCAACCCTACTTTCGTTGTCAGCTTCTTCTCTTCTTCTTTATCGTACTTGTAAACAGCTTCCTCTAATTTTTTTCCGAGACCTTTGCTTGCTCAAAGCAGAATAATCTAGTAAATATTTTCAAAACTGTGAGCCTTTTTGAAGTGATAACAGCTGTTTTGAAGATTTGTTTCAGTTTAGGTATTTTCAAATTGACAAGAACACTTTTACCTTGGTTTCTTCTTTTACTTGTTTGTAAACAGCTCCTGCTAAACTTTTCTCGAGGCCTTTACTTGCTCAATTCGAAATAATCTCGCAAACATTTTCAAAACTGCGCGCCATGTTGTACAAAACAAAGAAAACAATTTTTCCTGTAACGTCATCTGTGTCTGCACTCTAATAGATCATGGGCAACGACCAATCACAGGGCGCGTAGTATTCAGCGCATTGTATAATCTGTGATAGATAGTGAGTAGTGGCTGTCAACAAAATTCAGCCCGCTTCTTCGCGTTTTCGAAGTGTCTGTGAGGAGGATTTGGATGATTTACTTGTTAAGGGTTTAACGACCAGTAGATTTATTCTAAAACAATTAGAATATTTGCTCTCGATTTCTATGCGTGATAGAAATCTCGAGCTCTTTATTAAATTGTTAAATATAAGCGTGTTACGGCTGTGTGAGTTGGAGCGTGACCTTTCATCGTGCGCGGTGTTAGTTTACATGAGAAACCGTTGAGAATTTGAGCACTTTATAAGACGTCATATGGGGAATAAAATATTGTTGATTTTGAATGCTTAATACTAAACTTAATAATGACATATCCATGTTTTTTGTGTAAGATGATTAAAAAGAACTCACCTCTTCTGTGTCCATTGTGCTTTTTCGTTATTTTCTCTGTTTTGGCCTTTTTATGCCACCACTGTTCTTCCCTTAAGACAGTCAAATTCTCAACAGTTTCTTATGTAACCTAACACCACATAAGAGGAAAGCAGTGTACTTACCAGGCCGCGCCATTACGGGATTCCTGCAGTTTTAAAACAAATGACGCACTAAGACGATATAAAAGGGCCATCAGGGTGCAAAGAAGACGAAAAACAAAAGCTAAAAAAAAATTCTAAACTAATGCAAAAAGATAATCTAATGTCTAAAAATCAGACAAGAATTACTGGAGGTTTGAATGAGCGATCAATGATTCCTATAACAGGCATAATGATTGGCTGGGCGTGTAGACACATAAGCTAATGAGTGGCGTTGTTGCATTTGAGAACACATGTGCTTGAATTGTCTGCCTTATTTGTTCATGAATATTTAATTTGTGAGTTTATTTATGGAAAACACAAAAAAAAGCCATGATGCCTATATAAATATGAATAAATAGATAATTAATACTTCGCTTTCTCTTAACGTGAGCTTGGGATGCCTGTGGTTCTGAGCTGTGCTGAACCATTTGATCGTGCCCGATTTCGTTCCCTATAATATTAGAATATGTGATTCGCAAAACCAAGCGAAGCTCGGCTTGGTGGACAGTTGATTTGAAGTGAAGGAATGGGCTAAGGTAGCTAGAAAGTACATAATTTGTATGAATTGTCTCATTCTTTGTGAAAGTGATTGAGAGGATAGTGTGCCCTTTGAATAACCCCACCCTTGTGCAAGATGTGTGATCACACCCACTCTGTGTGATGTCACCCCCACAAACTGTGGGAGTTATACACTGTAATTAGCAGAAATGTTAGGGATGCATCATTAGAAATGTGGAGGGTTGGGGGCAGAGTCCATAAACAGGAAAAAAAATTGTGCAAAACCAAAATGAAAGGAAAAAGAATCCTGCATTGTAAAGGAAGCAGAAAAAAAGGTTTTCATGGTTGGAAAAGAAGTCTTGCATCCCTGTTGGTTGTGAAAAAAATAGCATACCTTTCCAAAAAGTCCTCCTCCCCCCCCCCACCCCCCTTGTTAACATTTGTGATGGTGCATTCCTGACCAGAAGGTTCTATATATTGCCTTGATCTCCTTAGTCATCCTTCCAAACCTTTGTTCATTGGTCACTCTGGGGAAATAGCCAAGTGATTGCTTAATAATTAAGCAATCACTTGGCTATTCTCAATTATTGAGAATATGGGGATGGATTTATATTCAATGATTTGAGAAGTAGTCACTCAATAGAGGGTAAGCGTGTAACAGAAGGGCAAGTAATAGATACCATGGACATGGTTTAGCGTTACCCTGCGCAACGGTCTCCCTTTGTCACCAACCATTTCACTCCCAGAAGTGAGCAGCAGCATTTAAAATTCTCCTTATAATTTTAATACACTGTCGAGCAGACAGGTCATAAGAATTAACAAAAAAATTAATAAGGGACTAGTGTGTCGCTCTGACACCAAACTGTCAGGAAAAGCCAACCAAGACATGAATATTAATTACTTAGGACAATAAGCTTTCAGATCTTGGTAGTGAAAGGGTTAGTAAAAGTGTACAATACTTTGCAAAAATTATGATATTTAACAGAGAGTTCTCAGAAGATGGTATACATAGATGTAGCTTATCTTTTTCCTCTCTCCCCCACCTCTCCCCCACCTCCCCCCCCCCTTGCCCATATCTTCCATTCTAACCATTATTTCAAACTCAGAAAGTGCAATATTTGTTTTGTTGCAACTGCCTTATTTGCATAAACAGAATATGTACTGATTACATGTGATTGTGGTTGCTTTCAAGAAGAAAAGTTTGATCTTGTACATGTTGTAGCCTCTCGTTCTCTGTACTTAGCACCTGGAGTCTGTTTTGTAGTTCTTCATTTGTTTCAACTTTTATTCTACGAGCAGTGTTGTCATGAGCGATTTGTAATCTGTCATATCTTTGCTGTTCAGTTTCTGCCTTTGTAGTCGCAAGTTCCGTTTCTGTTAAGTCTCATTAATCAGATGTTGTGTCTGGTTCCTCTAAAGCATTTGTAAAATTATTGCAAATCTCATTCCCGTTCAGTCTCATTAATCAGTCATTGTGCCTGGTTTGTCCGAAGCCTTTGTAAACGCTTTCTCATTCCTGTTTGGTCTCATTAATCAGTCGTTGTGCCAGGTCTCTTCGAATTCCATGTAATTGAAGCTCACATTGAACAGGGGTTTCATTATTGAAGCGAGCACGAGCAAATGTAAACTAAAATACCTATTGTCTAAGGTTTCTAATGCAGTGCCTTCATTGGTTGTACTGCCTGTGATATTCAAGTCTGCAGTTCCTGTGCTCCTCTGTTTCTTCCTGACGGGGCTGTCTTTGCTGAGCCAAGCATTGTTGTCTTTGCTCTGTGGTTTCCTGATATCTCCTTCTTCTTTGCCGCTCACGCTGAATCTGAAGTCCCCTTTCACATTGTTTAGGAGTTTGGTTGTTTAATCTCCCTTGGCGAATCTGTCTTGTCCCTTGTCTGTCCTCTTGTGGTTCGTTTGCATCACAGTTTGGTTGTTTTTCACCAATATCTAAACATTTTTTACTCCTCGATGAACAAACACATTCAGCGCTCAATGAATAAACACAAGACTGCACCATTGTGCAACTACAAATTGCTTCTGACGCCAGCCTGTTTTCCAACCTGTTGCTGTTTAGCAACCTTCCCTCCGTCTGAGGCCATTCATACTTTGTTTACACTGTTGCCAGGCAACAACACGGACACCTTCAACGATATATATGATATATATTATTCAATATATTTTTTGCTCGAATCCACGTGGCTTAGCTCCCAATCAGGCCTTTGGCTCGACAAATTTATTAACCTCGCTTCGCGTGGAATAACCCGAACTGATGTTCCCTGAGCTGCGTTTTTCTTAACACAACGAGCCAGTTTGGAAGTTTTTTTGAGACTTGATGTGAATAGAGTTATTTTGCTGCTCCTCCTTTGAGCTCAATTTTTTTAGCTTTTAATACAGTGCGCTGAATCCGGGTTTAATGAAGTCTTGCTATGGCTGATCTACTCTCTCTACATTAGTCTGCGTTTGACTGCAGTCTTATCTCCCACCATATATCTTTTTCATATTCAGATACTTGTCGATTAAAATCGATCAATTCAAATTTTAGCATTGAGAATCGATCGAGATCCATAATCACTAGAATCTTGCGATCAATTTTTATCGATTTCCAAAACTTGTCAATTGATTAGTTTCGAATTGGATCGAAAATGATCGATGTTTATCAACTTTAGAAATTATCGACATGTTACACCCTGCATTTTTGTTAGCCCTTCTGATGTAGAATATATAACCTGTCTCAAAGCATTTAATTAAATATAAAAAAAGGCATCTACAGCTGTAGTTCTCTAATAGAAATTGTGAATGCACATGGAAATGTTCCAAAATTACTTTTGGATTAAAATACGGGCAAAAGCTTACTACACTTATAAGAAAGTGACAGGAGAAAGAGAACTGTCCTAAACATACTTGATACCCAAGTCCCATGATAAAAAAAAACATTTATCCCTAAATGTAAAAAATAATAAATAAATATAACTTTTATTTAACTTTGCTATGAGACACTAGTGGACTACATGTAGCATCTAAGCTGTTAGCAACTGACATTGGGGACACAACCAAAGACATCAGCGAACTGGTGGGCACTTCTTAGCAAAACAATTTTCAAAGATGAAACAACTGGTTAACATTTTGAATTCAGAATTTATACGTGTTGCAACAACAGGTTCAACAGACCATTATTTTATTTTACCAGCTGACCTTTGCCTAGCAAAAGGTCTCCTTAATTATCCACTTTAAAAACGTCAACTTAGAAAAATTAATCTACACTACATATTTATGAATTACTTAACCTGTTAAAGAAACAACAGCTGGGTTTCACCCTGTCAGTTTTCAAGTTTATATCAGAATGTCTGCTTGGTAGGGTTCTGAGTACAGTACCGCTCAAAAGTAAGTTACCAGTCACGTCTCATTTCTTGAAAGGTGAGAGTCTTATCTCGAGAGACAAGTGTCTCATATTGAGAGACGAGAGTCGCTTCTCGTGAGAGTCACTGATGTGGAAATTTTGGAATATCCTGTGAGAAACCAAGCCGCACGGTAGTTGAAATGAACTCTTGTTAAATTCTCTTGTCACCGATTCAGTTTGTCTGTTCCAAATACAAAACTGTTACTTATTTGTGTTGAATTTTAGGCGAACTTAGTTAACTCAAACTCTTCGCTAACTCAAGCAAAATTTGATTTCCCCTAAATCTGACCCCTCTTTTCAGTACTTACATGTACCATCAACTAACTCAAACTCAGGTAAATAATTTAAAAACTGTGAAATATCAGCAATGGGTTTTGCGTGAAATTTACATCGTCTTTGATTGAAACATGAAATGATTTTTGTCCCTTTTAAGGCTCACGTTCTAAGTGCAAAGAGGATAAAAGCTTCATACTTACAGTTCTTAGAGGCTCTCGCGAGAAGGTTGTCTTGTCTCTCAAGACGAGAGTCACGTCCCGCAAGAGGGTGGTAACTTACTTTTGAGCAGTACTGTAGATCTTACTCTGATTTTTGTTCTTGAGTTCTTGATACATGTTGTATATCATTTTAAAACATACTGACTGCACTTTTTATGATCAACCCTAGTTTTTATTGTTGGTATTAGCATCATGTTGGACAACTACACAATGTTTAAATAGTAGCCAAATATGAAAACCTAGCCAAAGGTTTTTCATTGGAAGTCAAGTCCGGTCAGTAGTTATTACAAGTATCTCTTCATGCTATCGGCAGAGATCTTAGCCAAAGGAATCTTTGTTAACAATACAGAAATTAAAGAAGTCAGTATGCAGACGACACAACCTTTATTCTTAATGGAACTAGAAAATCTTTATCTGCCACTCATGATACACTTGAAAAGTTTGGCAGTGTGTCTGGTCTCAGACTCCACAACACTAAGACCAAAGCCTTATGGATATTTGGATCAATGGCAGGAGGGAATAAAAAACTCTTTCCCAAGAGAAATGTTAGATGGCCTGAAAATAACGTCAAAGTGCTTGGTGTTTGGATCTCTACTAATCACAATATCATGCTAAATCTAAACTTTTGAGAAAAAGTGGACAACATTAGAAAGGTACTAAGCTGCTGGAAATATTGACGATTAACTCCACATGTACTTGGAAAAATCCTAGTTATTAGAAGCTAAGCTGCATTAGAGTTTAGGTATATCCTAGCTCCACTCGCGACAAACCATAAAATCATAAGTGAGATAAATGATCTTTTCTACAGTTTTCTCTGGAACAATAAAGGAGACAAGATGCATGATGATAAACGACTACAACAAGGAGGTTTAAAAAATGGTTGACATAACCCTTTTAAGCAAGTCACTTAAGACTAACTGGATCAAAAAATATTATGATGATTCTAATCATGGAAAATGGAAAGAGTTCTTTGAACTTGAATGTGGAAAATATGGCATAAAAACAGTTTTCACCGGTAATCTAAATGAAAGTGATACTCAAAAGACAATACCAGTGCAAGACCCATTTTTACAGGAACTTCTGGAAATATGGTCAGAACTCAATTTCTGCAAACATACTATATAAAAATGAGGGTACAATTCCTTGAGCAACCTACATGTACATATATGGCACAATTTACTAATTACATGTAGGATTGAAGACAGACCGGTTTTCTATTTTAAACAACTCTCTCTTCATGGAATTACCAAGATAGCTCATTTATTTTAAGGAAGGACTCGTGCAATTTTTTCTCTTTTGATGAATTTATTAACACCTACAAAATACAAGTAAAGCCATGAGGTACTTTGGCCTTATATCAGCCCTTCAATACCATTACGATGTACATTTTTCTTAGGAAACTGGTGACACAATAACACCCGACTCCTTCCTCCATACATTTCTGTAAAGCGATAAGGGTAACAGGTTAGTGTACAAGAAACTTCTTCCCTCCAAAAGCACCTCACGGATTTGAAAGGCCAATAATATTGAAATGGAACAACAGTTTTGCCCTTGACGAAAATTGGATTCCTAATAATTATTGGAAAGCTGCTTATGGGCTAGCAACTAAGTGTACCAAAAGCACAAAACTGGTAAACTTCCAGTATAGGTTTCTTCACCGAGTCCTACCTACAAACGTTTTCTTAACCAAAATTGGTATTAAAGAAGACCAGAACTGCTTTTTCTGCAGCAGCTCCTCAGAAAACCTAGCCCCACCTATTTTGACTCTGTCCAAAGTTTTCTCTTTTTTGGGATAATTTGGTTGAAAGGCTAGAGCAGTTCAAGTTAATACCAAGATACTATTCACAGGCGCGTAGCTAAGGTTTCGATAGGGGTGTTCATTGAGCCCCAAATCTTGCTGAGCGCCGGAGGCGCTCTTACTAGGGGGGTCCGTGGGCATGCTCCCCCGGAAATTTTTGAAAATCTAGGTTGCCAGAAACCTCATTTCCTGCATTTTGAGACCCATTTTAGGCAAATCACAACTTTGTTTTACAGCAGCTTTTTAAGCTATATACATCTTTTCGACGGCATAATTATTTCAACTTAAACAAGAAAGTTCAATGTACATTCCGCGCCCTGTCAAGTTCTGATAGCTATTCGATCTGTTGATCTGTCATACACCAAGCTGGTAAACTGCATCAGTCTCGGGTGTAGGCCTTCGAACAAATTGACTATCTCATCAAAATTGACAGGCATATCATATTTGATATGCATTAGGGCCAGGGCGGACAGCCTACTTTCTCTTATGGTACACCTCATGTAGTTGTTCAACCTCCACATTGCGTTTATGGAAGGTTCACATTCACAAGTGAATGTTCTCAGGCGAACTTGTACGTAATTGCACATGAAACTCAACAATGCTTGAACTATTAATTTTGAAGTGAATCGCATTCAGAGAACAAAACGTATCGCAAAGCATGCTTTTCTATGGCTTTTTCGGGCGGATGCGGTTTTATCCCAAAAATGAAACGTCATTAAAATTAATCTCCAAGGGTTCTTGACAATTTTTATTTTTACTGAGGATGAGACATAAGGCCTAAAGAACGGGTTTATATCTCTATTTTTCTTTGGTTGATGTATTTCGACCACAGGAACTTTATTTAAAAGTTTTTCTTCCGCCATTATTGATCTTCAAAGGGGGTTCATTCGAACCCCTCGAACCCCCCCTCCTACGCGCCTGATTCAAAAGATGTGACTATTTTTTTGGGTCTGAGGTCTGACAACTCCAGTTCCTCCGCCCTTCAACTGAACTTGTGCTTTCTTTTAGCAAGGTACTTCATATGGTGTTGTAGGCTAAACAATAAAATCCTACTTTTTATTGAAGCTTCCTTCTGGTTCTTAAATGACAAAATCACAATTTCACATAGAATCTATAAATCTACAGCAAATCCAAAGAAATGGGAGCCTCTCTTCCCTTTCCTCAATATTAATTAGCCATTATGCTACTAAAATCCCAGAAAGAAAATTTAGGGTCACATCTTTCTAAGCTTACTCCCTATTCCCTAGTACATTGAGGTAGCTTCCAAACTGGCCTTTATTTTTTTTACTACTGCCATCAAACTATGTAAAGAAAATGGCTGTAGAAAACTGCTTAGCTTATGTTAATGGAGTTTTGTTGTTGTTTTTTTCATGTAAGCGCCTCTCTCGCCTGAAAGTCTTTTGTCGTATGTGCCAACTTATTGCAATTAATGTTAGTTTTGCCTGATTGTAGCTGGTACTTGCAGATATTTTTGTACACGTTGGTTTTGAAAATAAAAAAATACAGTTGCAAAAAAATGTTGTCATAGCAACATCAAATTTAGCAAACTTTAACCTACTATACCAGATTATTCCCAAATGAACTTATGAAAAAGTCTCAATCTTTTGTGTTGTTATGGAGCAAATGCAAACAATCCCTAGGAGGACATAAAGGCCATGTTGGTAAACCACAACTAAAAACGCTAAAATCATTTACATGAGAAGAGTTTTGTTGATGATACACCAACATGGCAATAATGAGATCATATGCACATTATGCACCATTAACATTCAAAGTGAGGTGGGCAGAATCCACTCCCCAGTCTAGATAGGGTAATAAGACCTTTTAAACGTTGAAGACCCTGCAATCCTGTATCATCCTACATGTAGCAAGATCCAATATTTAGTATTGTATTTAAGATCCTGTTGGAAAGGATATCATGGCATCTAAAAGGTGATGTTGTAAGATTGTATTGAATAACCTAAAAGGATCCTGTACAAAAATACTCTCTTACAATTTTATAGGATTTTGAAGATTCTTGTAGAGAATCCTGCCATTTAGAATTGTGGCAATGATCCTGGGGGCTCTTGTAAGATTTCACGAATTCCTATACCACAGTTTATGGGATGCTGTGTAGATTTCTAAAATCATGTACCAAGAAAGACTTTTGAGTGGTAATGTGCTCGTAATTACCTTTGCCAAACAAAGTTATTTACATGTATCACAATCAAAAAAATGTATATTAGACTTAAAAATGCATGGGAGGGATATGTATTGTTATGCTTATAACAATTTGCTATAAATTGTCTGAACTTCATTTCATTGGCCTCTTATTCTGTGTGTCTCTTTTTCTTTACAGCATCCCATCCTGACTCCTCATTTGATGTTGTATTCTCTGGGGTCATTTTTCCATCGCTGCTCCTCCACACTATTGATTTTCTGGCAGAAGTTGCACGGATCTTAAAACCAAATGGACAGTTAACTCTCACAGAACCCACAGGTAGCCTTGCATTTATATGCTGTATATGTTAAATTTTGAAATAATGTTTAGAGGAAAGGGGGAATATTTTTCTTGTTTTTGTAATAGAAATTTGAATCATTTCAAATGAATTGTCATGTCCAAATTAAGCAAAAAGTAATCAAAACCAACAATGGAGCACTAATATGAGCTAACAGCAGAAAAGTTACAGTAAGAAAAGTAATTTATTTTTCTTCATTTAAAAAAAAACGCAGTCCCTAATAAGCCTTATTGAGATGCTTCCTAATGCACTAACTGTACTACTACAGGTTTAACCTGTGTCTTCAGGTGGCACATCCTTTTGACCTCTCTAGCCAGGTCCTTGTTTTTTCCACTTTTTGTCCAGTTTCACTTTTAATCTTAAATCTTCAGGGACTGCCACATTGACTATGACATACCTCGTTGACCCTCAGAGACTAAAATACGACAAACACACTAAGTGTGATAGGCATGACAGGTGACATCACTTGCGTGTCCATTACAAGGCTTTGATTTCCCCTGTTGAACTGTTGAGCAACTCTAAGAAGATCCTCTTTCGATTCACTGACCCAAGAGGTATGTTTCCCCTTCCAAAAACACAAAATTGGCTAATTTCGACCAGCGCAAGAGTGAAATTCTGCTACATTACGATCACTTATTCTTTGCGCATGCCTGAAAGTTAACCAACCAACCAACCAAGTGAAAACCCAACCATCACTAGAACTTGTTCATTGCGCATGCGCACATTTACAAGTTAAAACCTAAAAGTACTACAGCTGTAACCTTGGCCAGCTACATGCAACTGCAGCAGCATTACAAACTGAAACCTAAGGCCAGCAACATGCAAACACCCAGTGATTAGAGGCCTCGCCTATCTCCCCAGCGGAGCTGGATTGGACAAGAAGTTGTTGGCCAGTAGATAACGAGAAAACACACAAAATCAAACTACTGAAACTTGCTTGGGGAAGTTGAATGCCATCCCTACTGGAAGCGGCCCCATTTTTATTGTGAATATACAAACACCTCCAATGAGGAGAGAAGGAGGGTAACTTTACAAAACATGCAATGAGTAGAAACCACTCAAGGCAAATATAACACTTAACCTTGTGCATTGCATTTTTATAGCTAAACAGTGTTCAAAGCTAAGCCATTGGAACTAGACAAAGCAAGATACAGTCGAATCTTGATAACCCGAACCCTCGCTAACTTGAACCTCGCGCTCACTCGAACCAATTTTCCTTTCCTTTTCAGGTCATTTTTTATATAATGTTACCCTCGATAACTCAAACTCCCAATAACTGATACGTGTATTTGCTGCTTGAACCACTGAGAAAGCATGAACTATAATTATAGTACTGTTGTAACTAGACAGTTGCAAAATGTTACAATAGAACCATAGATTTACGTCCCAACAAAGAATAAAGTACAATATTATTAGCTACCACGTTACAGTAATAGACAAAGGACGCATGAGGGAAGGGTCATGTTCCATTAACTGCATTTCACATTCATGCTGTAAAACACCTTCTAATAATAATAATAATAATAATAATAATAATAATAATAATAATAATAATAATAATAACAATTATAATAATAATTATTATAATGATAAGCCATTGTGGGACTTTAGCAATTGGACTGATCATGTAATTACATGTAAGTCAAGAAGACCAGATTTGGTAGACATCAATAAGAATGACAAGAGTTGCCAAATTATAGTTATGCGGCACAGTGACATTAATTATTATTGTTAGGCACAAGTGGAAATCTGAAGCCTCAAGAGAAAGTTACCTCTGCTCTCAAGCTTGCTGGATTTGTTGGTACTTCTGAAGTGAGTAAAGTTTATAAAAATGTTTCTGTAATGGACCAGGAAAATGGCCCTTAATTTTTCCCACAAGGGAAATTCCAAACTGAGTTGTATTTCTACATAAAAATTGTACATTGTACACGTAATAGGATGTCTGTGCTTAGCCTGGCAGTCATGTCTGGTTGTCCAGGGCTCTGACTGCAAGCTTTTTGTTAGTTAATACTTTTCACCTTTGCTTTCATGTTGAGGCTGAACAATGCAGGTTAACTGTAGATCAGACAAAAGAGCTGAAAGAGCAATTTGGAGAATTGCCTATTGTCATCAAGGTAAGAATAGTCTTTCTGCAATGCCTTTGTAAGAAGATACTGTAAATTAACAATTATTGGAAGAAATCTTGTTTGTCCTTGTTTTACGCATCTGCGTTTACCTCCAGTCATCTGGAATAATAAAAGAAATCAAACTAACAATGCGCGTCATTACTTTACAGTAGGTAGAACAGTTATGTTCTAATTTACAGTTGTCTGTCCAGAATGTTTATTGATCTGTGACCAATTAGATGCTACAAAAGTACTGGTAATAACCATTTCTTCTCTTATGAATGAGATTGTTTTTCTTTCCCAACACAGTAAACATTCAAGAAAATAATTCTAGTGTTCATGAGTTCGGTAGAGGAGGTTCCATTAATGAGATATTTAATAATTATGTGATAAATATATTGCTGTTTTTTTTTTGTTTGTTTGTTTTGTTTTGTTTTGTTTTGTTTTGTTATTCACAGGTGTCAGCTTTTAAACCTAGTTTCGAAGTTGGAGCAAGTTCACAACTTTCACTCTCCTCTCTTTCAAAGCAAGGTTAGTTCTCTTCCGACTAGAACATTTGAGCAGAATGTAGTTGGAAGACCTGAGGTCAAGAAAGAGCAAAAATGGTTACTAAATAGGGCAATTTTTCTCAATTTGATAATTAACAATACTGATATGTTCTCATGTTGACAACAATACTAAAGGGCTGAGAGCTTAACTGACCCAAATGTCCTTTGGCTTTATTTTGTGACAAAAACGGAAATCTTGTCCATAGACCCTGTGCAAAAATGGCTGACATTTTAGTATTCTTTTGTGGGCATATGAATTGGCCTCACTAGTCTTGTTCAAGGCAAAATATTGTACCTTTGATTTTTGAACTCAAGAGTGAGGTTAGGAGGGTTAATTTGAATGCAAACCAAAGAATATTAAAATGCCCGTTTTTCGATTTTGCGCAGATTTGTCCGAATCTTTGCTCTCCCTGGTTTTGAAAACATTTCATTGTTTTACAATGATGGTGGACAAAACTCCTTGAGAAAACCAAACACGAACAGCACAAATACCACTTGCTTACTATTTCTCTCTTGTTAATTCTACCACAGAACTTTACTTCTCTCTCCCACCCCCTCCCCCTATGCAATGACAACCGAAGACAGACAGCCAAAAAACCACTTTTGTTAATTCTACCACAGAACTTTACTTCTCTCTCCCACCCCCTCCACCTATACAATGACAACCGAAGACAGACAGCCAAAAAACCACTCACTCACCGTCATGGTTTGTTAGTTTATGATTTTCTCGGTCTGAATATGTGGGTTTTACTGAACAAAACCTTCTCAATCCGCAATCATGATTCCTGAAAGGTTCGAATTTAGCGCCGGAAAGTGTCTCTATGTTGCGCGCGGCCAAAACGATCGTATTACAAGGTTGTGACGTAGAAAATAGAAAATGCTTTGGAACACATGAATGTCATGGTGGCGAGGGGAGTTTCTTCGATCTCGGCGGCTTATTATGCGGCTGGTAACTCCAATATGACAAACTGCGCAAAAAAAAACTGTCATGCCGGGAATAAGTATACATTACTTCCCGAGAGACGAAACTTTACGGCAGAAGTAAATTTGGTTTGCCCGAATTCACAGGAAAGCGAAAAGGTATAGCCCTTGAAGCGAAAGATAACGATGATCAGCTGTGTGTGGATATATTACGCTCTCATATCTGTGATAAACAAACATCCTGCAATCTTACTGCAGTTAAATAGCATAAGCATGAAATCACGGGTAGAGAAATCCACGGATCCTCAGTCTTGGCAGATAGCATTTATTTAGCGCTCCCAGAAATCTTGCTTTAATTCGAGCCGATAAATCTAAACAAATGCCACAGGGCTACAATTGTACCCGGGAATTGTAGCATACACATTGTCATGCATATCGAAAACTAATCCTAACGATCAGTAGGAAAACCTCCATTCACGAGCGGTCGCACCACATTTTGATCAAAAGGGAAGAATCTCTTATACAAGAAAGCAAAACTACAAAGGCTTTTATCAACACAACAGACACACAGCAGGAGTCGCTTAGCCGGGTCTGTCAACCTCTAAATTAAGATCTTGCGTAAGGTCGCAGAAAATTCATCATGCTTTGTGAGTTAACGCGCTCGATCTGACTTTTAATTATTATTTCCATCAAAAGTGAGTTTTTGACGGGCCTGTGCAATTTCGATTTGCAGCATCTGTCTTAAATCGCGTTCACAGACAACTAATATCGGTCCCCATATTTCTGAAAAGGCCCCTACGGAATGTGGCATTCCTCAAGGTCCTGTTCTAGGGCCTTTACTCTTTTTGTTGTATGTAAACTATATCACTAACTGTTCAGATAAGTTCAAGTTTTATTTATTTGCTGATGACACTAGTATCCTGTGCAGTAATAGGAACCTTAAATCCTTAGAACTAGAAGTTAATACTGAATTAGATAAACTTTGCGAATGGCTAACAGCGAACAAATTAACTCTAAATACTAAGAAATCTAATTATGTAATATTTCTTAATTACAAAAAGAAACTTCCTTATCAACCAACGATAAATATTTACGACAAAGAGAAAGTTTCATATTCAACATTAGAATGTAAAGATCATGTGAAATATCTTGGCATACTCATTGACAAGAATCTCAACTGAAAAGTTCATATAGATTTAATTGCCCTAAAAATTAGCAAGGCCATTGGCATGATAGCTAAATTAAGACATATTGTACCCTTCTCTATTCTTGTCAAGTTATATCAATCTCTTATTTCCCCCTACCTCATGTATCGAATTAGTTCGTGGGGTCAAGCTTCTCAGTCTAACTTAGAAAAGCTTCTTCTCCTACAAAAACGAGCTCTACGTTTGATGAACTTTTCTACAAAAAGTGAACACGCTATTCCTTACTTCATTAACCTTAACATCCTACCTGTTCATTTTCTCTATGTCGAGTCTGTTTCCTGTTTAATGGATGATATCCAAAACAAACTAGCACCTGTTCATATTCAAAATTTATTTTATTTACCAGATAATATTAGAAAGTCTGACAACAGAAAATTATTCAAAAAACAAATACATGAAATACTAATCAACATTTTAAAAAAAGAAAATGCTTACCTTACACCTTCTTCGGTTCTTGAAATAATGAAAAGTTTGTGAATATGTAACAATCCTTTAATTTCTATCAGCTAGCAAATCCTTTTTGCGTCACTTGTTTGTTTACTACTTATTCAACTTTTATTTTAGTCAATTCAGTTGTAAACACCAAATTTATTTGTATTTAGTTTAGTATAGACATACCTACCCGCCTCGACTAGCTTCAGCTATTTGTGGATAGGTATATAACCAGCTTGTAACTGTCTGTTTTAATAAAAGTGTTGTATCTGTGCTCTCTTGCATTCTCAAATCGAATAAAATCGAGTTTGGAGAGACAAATAATTTCGTATCTACGAAATTCTTCACCTTTTCATTTCGGCAAAATATATCCAAGTACTAAACAATTATTCATCAAAATGTCGCCTTCGAATCGAGTGCGTAGAACGGTAGCGATAAGGCCATGTTGATCTTCGTCCTCGTCTTATTCTTGAGCTGTTCGACGCCATTATGATCCGCATCGGGTCGAACGATTACAATAACTTCCATCTTACCTGAATCGCTTGACTCTTTCAGATCTCCGTTGAAAAAGTTTCGGTAAAGGACATTACTTCATCATTGTCCGACATTTTTTGGGGGGAAACCTTGAAAACGAGTGATTCTGTGTAACAACAAGGCGAGATGTGTTGTAAACAAATCTATGAGGCATTTCCTACGTCATCAAATGCGAAACTAGTCCCCAGTCCCCGGGACACTACTTTTCTCATTTTGGGCTACTTTGTCCGACTAAAAGAGCACCTTATTGTTTTTTTCTAGCGTATTTCTTTTATAATTTCGTAATTAAGACAAAAACATTTTTTACTTCATAAGGCACTTTAATTCTACCACAGTTACTTCTTCCTCCCCCCTCCCCCCAATTCAATGTTAATGTGGGAAGTGATGCTTGCCAGGAAACTGTTCGTGACCCAGAAAACAACATTGAGTCGGGGGAGGGGGGGGGGGGAATTTGGTGGTTTGCTTGTCTACCAGTAAACACGCTTGGAAGGTTAATTTTCTTATAGGTTTTGTCCACGTCAGACTCCTTTTTTCAAATTATCGGTAGCCAGAAAGTTTCCACTTCCCACGAGCCGTGTTTAGTCGCACCTTTTGTTGTTTGGAACTTGGAACTTGGAACTTTATTTTACGTGGCACTCCACTTAGCTAAAAGCTACTTTACAGGAAGCCCACCAATAAACAGATAAAATTACAAAACAAAAAGAAAGATAAAAGTAACGTTTGTGATGACATCATGGTTTGCTTTTGTGGGTTGTAACAAGCCCAAAAAAAATCAAGGCGGTTGTGATAAACAACTTGCATATCATACTGGCCAGTTGGTTTCGCTTTTGTTTGGTGAAGTATGTTTACACACAACATCTATGGTTCTTTTGAAAAGTTATGAAAGTGACGAATGCAGTTCAGAGGAATTGGTCAAAAAGTTGTCCGAAGAATCCCTCCTTGGTAGTGAGGACTGTGCATTGGCGAATTTTTCATTTCAAATCAAAATACTGGACAATGTTTTTCAATCGAACTGCAGTTCTCTCAAATATTGGAGCAACGTTTCCTGAAGGAATTGACCAAGACTGCATGAAAAAGCAGGCCTGGATCCAGACTGGTTTCCAACGTTTTACAGAAAACGGTCAAATTTTTTTACAATAAGTAGGTCTTTTTAGAATAAAAGAAAATTTGCAGGTTTGAGTATTAAAAATTCCTTTCAGAGTGACTTAAAAACCCAGGAAATGGCATTTACAGGGGTTACAGTCAACCCAGGTCACGCGTGAACGACATTTTTGAAATTTGAACGAAGTTTTGAAATTTACAGGTCAGTTTTGAAAATCGCCAACAAGATTTCAGAGTTCCCGTATAAATTTCCCTAGCTTATTGACGGTATAAAGCTATGAATTTTTCTTTTCATTGCAAAATTGAATATTTCAAGAATAACAATTGTTTCCCAAGTATTTTGAATCTTTTTTTCAGTTAATGCGTCTTTTTCGGAACGATTTCCAGAGAAATGTCCAACATTCCATTCACACGTCGGACATTACAACAAGAAATTCGAATGTTCATTTCATTCTTGGAAATACTGTTCACGCGTGACCTGGGTTGACTGTAAAATTTAAAAATTTCCAGGGGAAATTGTAACCCCCTAGAACCTGTACTGTAGTGCCATCAGCGCTTGTGTTATTGGAAAACAGTCACACTTTCTCTTGGATCTGCGCCTGAAAAGTTCTGGTGAATCTGAGCTAAAATAGCAATTAAAAAACCATCGGAAAAGTCATTTGGGTCTGTTATGCTCTCAGCCCTTGAATTATAATCAATTATATTAATATTTTAACTTCAAAGAAATAATTATAGGCACAGAGAACATTTTTTTTTGCCATCTTTTTGTGTTTCCAAAAGCATCTGGTAATGATGTAAATTTGTTGATCTGTACACTCTTTGGATTTCATTGGACCTTTTGTGTTGTCTGATCTGCATGAAGTGCAGACAAATCTCTAGCTATGCTGGCTGCAACTGAATCACTCTCTGCTTTGCAGCCAGAGTGATCTGAGTGCAAATGAGTTAACTTTACTCACTGAATTCTCCCTTCCAAACTTCAACTGGAATGAGATTCAAAATGCGACTTCAGTGGGATGTGCACATCACAAGAATTTTAACTAAAGATACATCTTCATGCAGTTTCCACCAAGGTTTCAGCTCATAAACACTTACATGAATTCAGTCTTATTTTATTTTAATATAAACATGTTTGGAAAAATCCTGAATGTTTATATTGATTACTGGTGAGAAAAAGACATAACATGTTTTTACATTTTGTTAATTTATGGCATACATTGGCACAACATTTAGAACAATTAAAAAAATTAACCATTAAAGGAGAAGGACACTTCAAAAGTCTTGTATTTTTCTTAATCCATTCAAAAAAGTGAATGCTGAGTTGAGTTACTCACCACTTTTTGAGTTTCTGAAGTGCATCCAATCCATTCACTATTCCTCCCTTAAAATTATCCAAATTGAGTGCCACCATTTGAAGGGCACACATGTTAAGGGGGGTACATTGTGAATTTTGTTTGCTAAATGCGGATCAATATTGCTTTTCCCAAACAGGTTGAATTTAAAAGGATTTTGTCACATTAAACAACCACTACATTAAGGCAGGGGAAGTTTCATAGTAAATTATCCTTCATATAAAAAAAAAATACATATAAAATGAACTGCAGTCTGTAGTGTTTGCACACAAAATGTCTAGTGCATGTCTATTATACTAAAACTGGGCAAGTCCCATAGTGTTTTTCTTCATATTCTTGGCCGAAAAAGCAATGTACAGTACATAAAAGGTCTATTAAGACCCCTTTTGAAGGTTGGATTTTCTTTTCTTTTTTTTTCTTTTTTCTTTGGGCAGTTATGGGAAGTTTTGGAAAAGCTCATTTTAAGTTTGCTCATTTTTTAAATTACCTCCTTCCACCTTCTTGAACGTTACATGTAGGAACTCAGGAAACAATACTTAAGTTACAGTGAGTTAGGTTGGCCAGGTTTGAAATAATTTATCATGTTTTTGGTTTTTTATAGTGTGCCATGATCTAAGGCCGAATATGTTACTGCCCTGGGCCTTTCCTTAATAAGTGCTTATTATAAACAAAGGCAACTTGTTTGATATCTAACTCAGTACTGTAATATCTAATGTTTTTCAGCCAAACCAAAAGTCAAAGATGAAAGTGTTGCCAAAATTTGGACTTTGTCAGTACAGGATATTGATGATGATGAAATTGTAAGTTTAACTTGAGTAAAACACTCCTGTTAACAAGTAGCAAAACAATGTTTGGGGTGAGCAGACTACAAAACAACTCCTTCCTTGATTTTCTGTTTATACAATTATTCTTTTAGGCAATGGCACTGGACAGGTACATGTATACATTTGACTTCCTATACCAACATATTGGAAATTGATATTTAAATGGTATCCTAAGCTGTTATCATATGATTGTTGGATACCCAGGGGCAAATAGTCAGGATAGGACAAAAATTTCACGGGCACAATCACAAGGAAAGTTTACAAGACGGGCGTTAACAGCCGATGGTGATTCAGAGCTTTGGTCCAAAATCAGTTTGTGAGTTGGGATTTTGTTTGCGGTTTCATTTGACTTATCTGTAGTTCCATCCCCCACACATTCCTTCTTCACTAAGGGTAGTACATTTCTTACATCAGTTTGAGCCTGGGCTTTAGACTTAAATGTACTAACAAGTCTCAAAATTCATCAGTGCCAAAAAGTGCTGAGACAACTGCAATATCTGGATTCTGTGGAAATTTGAGCCACAAAAAAGGAAGAGATTTTTACATGGCTGGCAAAACATGTATCTGAAGGGCTGTCTTTTTTTAAGTCTTTTTACATTAGATAATAAAGAAAGACTACCCTCTAAGGCCTTTTATAAGTCTTTCTTGAAAGTGAGCTCAAACATGTTACATGGAACTGAACCTTTCTTCTTAAAATTTGTTCAATTTTGCGTGCAACAAATTAAAACTTTGTGCCTGCTATTCACCTGATTGGTGTGCTTTATCTGGCCCTTGCAAAAGAAATTCCCTTGCCGTGAAAGGTTCAGGAATAGTGTTCTATCCTAAGTAAACAGGAAAAAAATTCCAGGTCAAACAAGAATGAGATTTATTTAACCAGAGGTAGAATGGTCGTGTTGCATGCACTTCCTTGCATTAAGTGTATGATACCTTTGATCAGTCTTCATCTTGGTTTTCCTAGTTCTTCTGTGTGATTTTTGACTTGAGTACAAGTTAATTTTGTCCATTTATTTTTCTGTAACTTTCACTACAACTTTCTTTGAAGGACATTTTGTCAAACATACAAGACAAAGTACAACAATAAAAAATGGCAACAAGTATCAAACATTTATCACACAAATGATATCAGAAGTTCTGCTGGTTGGGCAGAAAAATACAAATTCAGAGACTCTTCCGAGACAGAAAAAATGGATTTAAATGGGGTCTGAGGGTGAAAAGGGGCTGGGCATGATACAAGCAAAGGAGAAGTGCTTAGAGAATGAAGCGTGAAGCATGGCTAAAAAAATGTTTTAGGATTCGTGCTAGGCAAAGCTTGATGTGATATTGTATTGAAATTGCTATCCTTATTGCTTTAAATGGCATTGGTTAATCATTATGCTGGGGGATTATGATCAGTTGTCATTTATTTAATTTTTAATTACTGGTACCCCATGCTCAAACTAAAATTAAAAACAGATTAAACATGCTTTTTTGAGGACAGTGTGTGCAATTAGGTGGTTGTTGAATTGTTGCAATGGTCATTCAAACCATTCTTTATTCAACACATTGGATTTTTATCCATTCCCTATAAATATAATTAGTGTTATTTCTATTCAATGAAACAATTTTTTAGTCACCACTTTGCATTTTTGTTCAATAGTCTGAAATTACGTTCAATAAATTTTGTATTTTTATTTAACATTTTAAGTATTTGTTCAGTTTTGTTCATTTTATATCCAGATTGGCGAGAAAGGGAGACCAACCATTGTGGTTGATCATGATTTCCGGACTTTTTGTTATTACCCTCCTCCAACCACTGACTGGGTTGGACAACAGAAGTCATTGAATATAAAATGATTGCATTAAACAAAGTGACAAGTTACTGAATTGAAAAGTGTTTACTGAATAACAAAAATATGCTGTTCAAACATTACTGAACAAGTAGTTTAAAAAAATGTTGAATAAAAATGCAACATTTACTGGAAATAATTTCAGGTAATAAACACAAATTCAACATGTTGAATAAAAAATTGTTTTAATGAATATTGCAATAAAATAAACTGAAAAATATTCTTTTGTAAATAATTTGTTTTGTTCAGTTCCATGTAAATCATAAATAGTTTTAGTTTTAGCTTTTTAGGGTTGAAATGTCTTATTTTTATTACATTTTTATATTTTATTTATAACACGACCACCTCAGCTCTGCTGTAATTTTTTATCTTGTATAAATAAATGCAACTTCTACTGCTACTTACAATTTGGCAGCCACATATTAACCATATGAGCAGAATCTCGTTTTTGCATGATGTAGCTTTTGGCAAAGGTATTTTTCGTTCCTTTTGAATGGTTTGGCAACCCATTGTATGGCATTTTTCACCCACAAATAATATAAACATCCATCAATTCATTAATGCTTTGTTAAATCTTTAGGATATACTTGACTCAGACACTCTCCTTGATGAGGAAGACCTACAAAAACCTGATCCTGACTCACTTAAAAGTATGTTTTGTTCAAATATTCAAATGATGTGAACCACACAAAATAATCAAGTCTTTGTTATTCCACTTATAACATGGAGGGTAAAATTAGTCACTCCTGATTGGTCAAGTGTCAAAATACATAATTCTGATTAGCTGAGTAGTAAGGCTGTTTCCACATTTACAATGTAGTTGGTTTCCATTGGTTTTGTCATTAATTCTGCACTATGACTTATTTGGAATTTGGCTTTTAACCCGAGTTGTTTGAATGTGCAGAAAATGGAAATCAAGTGCTAGTGTGTCCTACAAGAAGCAGCAAAAGATATTTTGTACCTTAAGATAAAAACATGGATCAACTATGCACCTGGTGGATCTGTTTGGTTGAAAAACAAAATCAGTCATGATGACCAAGCGCTTTCATCTCACCATGGCTTTTTACTTCAAAAGATAAGAGCAAATAACAGTGAACATTTAATGGGAAAATTGAGCTGGTCAAATTCAGTGGAAGACATTCCACTGCAAGGTCCTTCTTTATACACACTGTTTGCTATTTTTATTGATGTGTGTTGATGTCATTTTCAAGTGGTAGAATGCTTTGAATCAATAGATCCAAGCCTAACGTTTCATTTAGTCATTGTTTTGTAATTTGATCAATAAGTCACTAATGTTTTTCTGTTAATTAGATGCACATTACTATCATCTGGATTTGTTTTGTATGCTAAAAATATTTAAAGTGTTTGTTTGTTTGTTTTGCTTACAACCCCGTGTTTCTATTCCAGGAGCTTACTGCTTTCTGAAGTAACTTTCCTTCTGTGTTATAAACATGTTATGCTCGGAAAATTATACTCAGCCTCATACACTGAATAACATAGACAAGATACTTATTCCCTAAGTCAGATTGGAACATGTTACATTATGCACCTCAAAACAGTTTTAAAATACAACCAGGATAATGGAACTACACAATAATTACCTTTTTTGGCTGTTCTTTAGAGCATAACTTTAATTTAGCTTTTCGTACTCAGTTAGTAATTAAATTAAGAAAGAAAAATGAAAATGAATTTTTTTACATACTTTATGATCTAAAACAGTGTCTATAAGAGTCAGTTTACATGACATCACCTTGTATTTCTTGATTGTCCCACAAGGTTGCCCCTCCATTTTTGATGGAATTTCCCATTATTTGGTAATTATGAAATTCAGTTGTTCAACCTGACTTACACTAGTTTTATTATATGGTCAGGTTCAAGCTGCAGAGCTGAAAATGCTAACAAAGGCAAACAAAGGACAACCAAACTTTACTTCTCTTTTAACCCAATTTGTGCAACCAGTGCTTGTTTTCTCGGAAAAAAAAAGCTACCTAAATCTCAGCGACATACATCCCTGTGACAACAAGCATTCCTTGATATAAGCTGGCCAGGGACAGTTAGTGTTAGCTGTTTGGCTGTTAATGCTGTTTTGGGTTGCAAGTGTTTCAAGCTGTCTTTAATAGCAAGTTATTTACCCATTTTGAAATGCAAAATGTCTTCCAGTAAGAAGCCAAGCCCCTTAAAAGTCCTTTGAACGAATAAATAATAATTTTTGTGCTGGTAATCCTCCTTACATTTTGTCAAATGGTGGCTGCAAGCCTGAAGGGAAATTCTATAACATCATTTATTAATTAATTTATGTCAAGGAAAATCTTTTCCCAAACTGACGTGCTCTCATGGCTCATCTTTGTGGTAGACTGTGGGGTTGTATTTGAAGGGGCTTATTATTGGAATGATCTTTGCATCTGACATTTTGAGGAGGGGTTCAATTTGAAATTTTACAGTACAGTGTAGGACAAACTAAAGGCCCGGCCAGACAGATCCAACATCGTTCGACATTGTTGAATCCAGCATGTTGCATATGCTTGGCCACCATGTTACAGTGATGTTGCATGATGTGTGATGATGTTAAATGAACAACTATGTTACATTCATTTGGCTACCATGTTCAACATTGTTGAACCTCAAGGACAAAAGCTTGAATAAGCAATCTCTCAACTGAAAACAGAAGGGGCAAGGAAGTTAATGAAACTGTAAGACCAGGAAAAAGGAAAAGATAATCGGACGTGGAGGTTTATCCATTTTTTGGAAAAACCAATATTCCCACAGGTTTTTTTTCTAAGGATTCTGGGAATATTTTGGTCCCAGACCGTTGAGTCCATGTGTTGCATCAAAGATGTTGCATTCCTTTGGCACGTTCAACACTATGCAACATCAAGGTTGAATGATGTTGCAATTGTTTGGCCAGGCTTTAAGGTGTACACATAAATCTGATGCTAACATTACCCTTTCTTGACATAATTTGATGTATTTTGCAAATCTGCTTACAACATTGAAGACAGTGAAAATTGTGTTAATGACTGACCCTGGGGAATTTAATAGTGAGTTTTGCTTCTCTTGTCCCTTGATTTTTCTAACAAGGGGAAATCCATATAAAAGGTCATGTTAAGATTAGTAATTTGACTAAGTTTGGTGTTGTTTAGTTGAATAACAACCAAGTTGTGGACCTTGAAACATGGTTCCAAATCCATACAAAAGTCTCTAATTTAGAGACGGTGTCCCTCAAAACCATAAAAATCTTTAAAAGTTGCTTATTTTTGTTACCCCTGTAAGATCCTGCTAGAAAGCTACCATTTTAAAGAAACTGAGTTGAACATAACGATGTTTATCAATTTTTTAGTACATGGATATCACAGAATTTAGAAAGATTTTGAGAGTTTATATGGTTTGGGGTGATGCCGTCTCAAAATTAGAGATGTTTGTGTGGATTTGGAACCATATTTTGTGGTCTATAACCTGGTTGTTATTGAACTAAACAGTACCAAGCTTGGTCAAATGACTGATATTAAAGTGATCTTTCATATGGTGGTGTAAACTGGATAAAATTTGCAACTCGACCCAGTCCCCTGCTCAACCTCAAAGTGGCTAATAAAATACTACAGCACATCTGTCTTGTTCCCAGGTGACTGTGGCACAAATAAAGCAGGGAAGAAAAAGGCTTGTAAGAACTGGTAAGGGTTTGGTTTACTTGCCTATGTTCGTTCCTTTGTTTTGTCCCAAGTCCCTTAGCAGACAACACCACATCTCCCTTCCCTATCCATAGTTGGCCATGTAACATTTTTTCCTTCCCCCCCCCCCCCCCAACAGGAGATAAAGAAGTACAATTTGGACAAAAGGGGTAAGTTAAAGAACAACACTGTCAGTGTGCAGGCTTCAAGTATCTGCTATTCAGGGTGAGGACAGAACCTTGGTCAGTTTGGACCAAGATGGTATGGTGGGGACAGAGTTGAAGAATGGTTTCAAGCAGGAACTAGTTATTGTCAGTGAGAGAGCAGATTACCACACGAGATCCTGGTTGGAGTGGAAAAAGAACTCTGCTTTGTTGGTCATAGTTGTGTTTGTCTTTGCTCATGTCATGTAAGATTCTTTACGGGTGTTGGGATTTAGAAATTCTTCTTTTAGGTTTGGTAAGCATGGAACAGTCATGCAAGGATCCTCCAAGTAACAACTGGGCAGGGCTCTTTCTGCAAGAAAGTGGTGTATAAGGGATTGCCAGCATTGCTTTTGAGAACTCGTCATTAATGGATCCATATTTCTTGAGCAGCTTTTTCACATTCTTTACGGCTGCCTCAGCCTTACCATTTGACTGGACATGTGTAGGAAATGAGAGGGTGTGTTGGAAGCCTTATTCTTTAGCAAAGTCTTCGAAGGCCTTGCAACTGAACTGGGGGCCACCATCAGAGACGACTTCCATAGGATAGGACTTCCATAGGATAACCGAATCGAGAAAATACTTCCTTTTAAAGTTCTTTGATAACAAGTGGGGTGCCAGTGTTTTTCTCCAAATCACGTACTTCAGTAAGGAATGAGAAATAGTCTGTGAATATAGGTATTCATTTCCATTATGATTACAAAGATCAAGACCCAGCTTCTCCCAATGTCTCGTTGGGAATGGTGGCTGTTGGAGTGGTTCCTTGCAATTTTCTTGAAGAAGTGAGACACTGGTGGGAGCGTTTGACCATGTCCTTGATTTCCTGATCAATACCTGGCCCAAAGATGGTATCACGGGCATGGAAGCGGATTTTTGTCAATGCCTTGATTCCCTTCATGTAGAGTTAAGAGGATCTTCTTCTGGAGATATGGCAAGATGACAGTGCGGCCATTCATTAAGAGGAGAGAATGGCCAGGCAGTGGAGTAGCAAGGTAAAGTTGACAACGAGTGAACAAGAAAGATTAAGCAAGCTCTTCTACGTCTTGTAGTGAGTTGAGCTATCCACAACAGACATACTCTGCGACTCCAGAAAGCTGAGGGTCAGTGTGTTGGGCTTTAGAAACTTCATGTAGCTAGAGCTCTTCAATTGACTTATCAGCAAAGTGTACATGCACAGCTGCTTTAGCATGAGCTTCACACAATTCATCGTCAAGGAAAACGCAAAATTGTCTGCTGCCAAATGATCTTTTCCTTTTACCAATTGTACTGTGAAAGAGTAAGGCAGCATTTTCATCAAAGTCGCTGAAGTCTGGGATTCTCAGTGTCTGCAACCCCCATAGTATTCAAGGTTGGGATGAGAGGTTGGTGGTCCTTGAGCAGGGTAAAGTGGTGTGTTCACAAGCGGTTGCAGAAAACTCTTCTAAAAAGAAGAACAGTAATTGGCCCAAAAACTCATCCAAAATGCAACAGATCCAAAACTGCATCCCACTGAAACTCCTCGCACAAGCGACAATAGTACGCCTAACTTGCTCACAAACCTTAAAATACTTACGGAAATTCATAATGTCTCTAAGCGCATGCGCTCTATTTGTGCATCACGCCAGTGTTCGTTTGCTGTCTTAACATCCCCCCTCCCCACACTGGGAGGTATACCTTGTCAAGAGACTATGAGGTAAGAGAGCGAATCCCTGTGCCCCATGATAATTATTTTCAATCTTTTTTTAGTTCGCGCCATACTATTTGGGAAATTATAATCCGCCATTGAGTTTAAAATTAAATGACGTCACTCTAACTGACCAATAAGATGTCGACATTAAAATAGCAACGCAAACAAAAATAGATTGAAAAAAATTTTCATAGGAAGAGGGGCATGTATGGGGGATTCGCTCTCTTACCTCATGGTCTCCTGACCAAGTGTGTTTCCAACTAACTGATTAACAATTAATTCCAAGAGGAACCAGTTTGTTAATTGGTTTTACGACAGTCTTGACTCCACACACAACTTTAGCTACACGGTTGTGGCCATTGCAGTTTACACTTTAACAATTCGCCCTAATGGCCAACCTCCTCTTGGAGTATCGGGCTGAATTACAAGAACTACATCTCCAACTATGTCTCGGAATTCTAAAGTCCACTTTGGTCGGCTGTTGAGGGCAGGAACACATCCTTTGGGCCATCTCCTCCACACTCGTGAAATAATGTCCTGAACCTTTCGCCATCTTTGACGCGGATGAAAGATAGAGGTTTCAATAGACTCAGGGGCAAATTTTCCTCCCGTTTGATCATGCAAGAAATGGTTAGGGGCCAATGGAACATCATCTCGTGGATCTGAACTCTGATAAATAGAGCTTGTTGGGTTTCTTGTGGAGTTCAGAGGAACCTGTTATAATTACTGCAGAGTTCCATCGCTGCTTCCAAATTCGGAATCCGTCTGGAGTAGAATTGGCGACGTCCAGGCGTGGGACTCGTGCAATTTCAGAGGAAATGAACTGAAGACCTGCGTGTTTTTTGGTTGTTGAATTAGCACCAGCCTCATCGGAAGGTTGAGGACTTTGCTTGGGCTGCATATCCTGTTTAACAGGAGTAAACTTTGTCAAGGCTGTCCTCAACCCGAGAGAAAAAGGCTTCAGGTTTCCTTGGTGGGTTCAATACAGTTGCCACAGAGTAAATTTAGTAGGTAATTCCCAAGATGAACAAGGAAGGTCACTCCTAAAGTGCAAGACTACTGAGATTTGCGCCTGTTAAACAGACGGCAAAGAGAATGAAAGAAATTGCCACAGTAGTTATCCTACGTCAGGTTTGATTCACTAGACCATGGGCAAGCACTTGTTTCCATATCTCAAAAAGCACTTTCTTCCTTTAAATTTTCATACACGAAGTATAAATCACTATTTCTTAAGTTAAGGACGGTGCCTACTAATACCGAGGTATTTTTGTGCGGTTTATGACTATGCGGGAAAAGCAGATCTTAGCAAGGGCTATTGGAATCCGAAAAGAAAATTAGGGGTAACCACGCATTTTTCAGAGATAATTAAGCAATTACATCTATAAAAAGCGCCAAAATATAAAGCAATGTATGGGATTTTTTCCTAAATTGAAGCTTAATTATCTCTGAAAAATGCATGGTTACCCCTAATTTTCTTTTGAGATACCAAAAGCATTTGCTAAGTTCTGCTTTCTCCGTAAAGTTTTAAACCGCGCAAAAATATTCCTGTATTAGTAGTCACCACCCATAGGAAACCCGAGTATCTCGCGATGCGCAGAACATATGCGCAGTAACGATAGTAGGCACCGTCCTTAAATGTATTGAGGTTTGAACCCGGGCCGTCGGATCACCAGGTGATGACCTAAACCACTGGACTTAGAGTGACTCTGCCAGAACCTGAAATTTTTTGGCTACTTCTATATCCTGGCCCCCGATATAAATGCTGACCGTAAGCTACCTAAGCTAAATTAAGCTAACCAGAGAGCTATTTGGGCTAATGGGAGTGCTATTTTGGCTAACTTTAAGCTCCACGTCATGTAATTTTAAGTTGATGTCCAATGGCAGTTTAAGATTTGGAAACGAGTGATAACCTAGACCGGGTGCTCCTTTGTTCGTCCCCACTCCCCAGTCCTTTAGCAGACAGCACCACAGCAAGGAGATAGGCAGCATGCAAATACAGGAGCATTGTTTCTCTATTTTATTTTGTTCAACATCCGCAGTTCACGTCAGTTTGTGATTTCTTTAATCTACTGGTAATCTTTCCTTGATATTGTTATTACTTCCTAAAGCAAAGATTATTTGCAATGACTCATTATGAGGTTTCATTAGTAACTAAGTTGTCAATCTGTTTACGTTGACAGTACTTGTGGATTAGCTGAAGAACGTGAGCAAGGAAAAACACCAACAAAGAAGACTGTCACATCATCCTGTGGAAGCGTTAGTAGAAGGCAGTTTTTCATTTCATTTTTAACTCGTGAAAATGCGTGCATGTGCAATGAGCGAGTTATCGCGATGTGGGGTTTATGTCACTTGGTCAATCTCGTCCCCAGAGCCCGCGCACGTTTTAGGCCAGCGGTGGCCACACGTCCACGAGCTCCACGAGCTCTGGGCTAATCAGAAACCGGAAGCAAGGATCCTGCTTCCGGTTTAAAGGGGGATACTGCTGACTGAGAGGAAGACAGCCTCTGGTAAAGAGCATCAAAGGCCAAGAAAACGAGTGAAAAAGACGACAACTTCCATCCCTCCCGTTTGCCAGTGATTGTCATTCATGGGAGACTTCCTTGAAAACAAAACAACCAAAACAAAGGCTGCGTAAAATCTGGGTTTGTCGGCGATTTGCCTCTCTCAACCGCCACAAATTCATTTTGCACATTTTCAGGTCGTCTTAGAAAACCAAACATTTTCCAAAGGCAGGGGTAAAGAGAAACATCTATAGGCTATGGCGATTAGAAACCATTTGTTGTACTATACTCATTTGGAATTAAATTAAGCTTGTTTTCGCTTGTAAAATGTAGCTTTTAAAACTTTAAAATGGAGGTGAATATACGCAGTCCACGCAGTATGAGATAGCCAAGTTTTCTCATGACACCACGGTAAAGTTAATAGCAAAACGAAAATAGAGCCTGGTCGGAGGTTATATAAGCTTCAACCTAATTAACTAAAACACTTACAGGGTAAAGATTTTCAAACAACATTCGATAAACTTCAGCAAGATATCGTTCCCAACCTGATTGCCGTCGACGACAAATACCAACAAATGTTTACAAGCGTAAGCTTAATTTTTTCCGCCGTGAAATTCACGTATACAAACGATAGGTTTCACAAGATCAGCTTTTGCTTACCCAGATACCATGATCCCAGAATAAATACAATAAAATGGCAGAAGTACATTTAATAACAAGACACAACTCTGTAAACGTTTAACTGAAATAACCAGCAACTTGAAAATCTAAGCTTATCAGAAAGATCGGCAAATTTTTTTCAATTCACACACTCAATGTAAGCTTAAGAAACTCACCCTGAAAAAAGTATGTTACCTGCACTCGATGTGGTTTATCAGTCCTATAACCTGCAAACTTACAAAGCTCACAAATAAACTGTTGTGTAAAGAGTGACAACGATCGCTATTCCAAGCGTTAATATTTTTGTCTTTCTGTCCATCCGCTTTCTGAACCACTTTTTGGGCCACGCATTCTTGAATACTCCGCTTTTACGCAGTGGTAACAAAGGCCGTTGGTTTTCCTTGTTCAAGTTCAATTATGTTTCTGCTGGGTTGCTGAAAGAATATCTGTTCCTGTTCAACAAAGTAATCTTCAATAAATTCTGCTCCAGTCAGATCAACTCGCAGACTCCGTGGTGCAAATGGATTACAAGTTTGCTCCTTTCAGTTCCTTCAACAGTACGAGAAAGGCTGTTAAACTCTTATCCGCTTTAGACAATGTTAAGAACGATTTTAAACGGCCAGCATTGACTATGAACCACATTTCAGAGTCGATAATTAGAGGAGTTTTTCCGAAAATTGTCAGGTCTATCGTTAACCTCGACCGTCGCAGGTGTCATACTGTCATTCAGCTTTGTGAAACGCTGCAACATATCGCAGGCTTTTCGCGCCTTTTCCGTTTAGTCATGTGATTTGACTTGTTATCTTTTTCGTGTTTACTCACTGCAAAAAATAAGAAGCGTATGAAAATTTAGTTCCATTTCGATTCTATGGCGGTTTTCGCTTCGATATCTTTTACAGTCCATTTCTTTTCTTGTTTTGAAACCTCTGATTCAAAGACGCTTCCGGTAAAATGTAATATCCAATCAGATTTCGATTTGCTGGATTTTGACATTGATTAGCCCAGAGGTCTTGCTTCCTTGATGCTGATCAAAAGGAATGCAGCCTCTGGGAACGAGATTGTCACTTGGTGGGTTGTTAACCTTCAGGCATGCGCAGTGAATGAGTAATCGTTATGAAAGAATTTCACTCGGACGCTGGTCGTAAAATTAAAAATTTTCCAATTACGCGTTTTTGGAAGGAAAGCACACCTTTTCGAAACGGTAAATCGAAAGAAGAGCTTCTAATTGGAATGCTTGACAGTTTCAACAGCGGAAATCAAGCATTAAAGGCGAAGAAATTGTTCTTCGATTTGTGGTTTTATCAACCCGATGAGCGGGCGGATCTCAAATCAACTTTTAATCCGCGGACTTTCTGTGTAATGTTCGAGTGCTTCTAGAAATACAACACACAAACAAATAAAAGGTTTGATTGTGAATTTGTACTGAAATACTATTCTAATAAACCGATTTTTCGTATTCCGAACAGTTCTTGCAAAATTTTTGAAAAACGTGCTCCGATAAATTCGCTTCAAATCGCTTGCAAGTTGCCTCACGGCGAAAATCATACGCTTTTGCTTCTTAGGCCTGTAAAAAGACTTAACTGAATGATTTTTTTTATTTAGAAAAGCTTTTTGTGTGTTTTTCGATTTTTATTGATGAAACGTCACAACTCGGCGTAATCTTGTGTAAACAAACACGTCCTCGCAACTAGTGGATGAAATTCGCCTAGACAGAAGCCGCAATAAATTTTATTCGGGGTCTTGTGTGAGCGATAAGATCGATCTAAACACTGAAAATTTGCTCATACATAGCGACAATCATCGCAACGCTTGATGTATTTCTATATTTACGTTCACTTAGATAAACCCAAAATAGCAACTTAAGCAAGGTTGAAAGCTTCTTCTGATGTTATAAAACGCGTCAAAAGCCGTCGTTTGAACGTAGAAAGGAATATTACCATGCTGAAAACAGCAAGATTAGGTCACGTGCTAGGCAACCAAAATCGTTCACATGTATCAAGTTTCATTCGGCAGCAACACGACGCGAGGAATAAAATTACGGAGGTTCTTGAAAAAAAAACTGGACACTTTTTTGTCGATTGGCAACCACAAAACCGCAAAACAACTAAAAGAACGCACACGTCCACCTTTGCGTTGCTTCGCTTTGCGTTGCTTCGCTTTGCGTTGCTGCGCTGCTTCGGAAGAAATCAGCGTGCGTGTGTAATTTAATTGTTTAATTGTTTATACATAATGCATTCCCGCAATGCGGCATGGCGTCCACGAATCCTTGTAGCGTAGTTTGATGCGAATACCGCTTTACGGTTACCACTATTCACTTCTGTATTCACGAGTTGGCTCACAGGAGCCTGTCATTATATGTTAATCATTACTGCACTTGAAAGGATTGTAAGTTATATTTCCGCACTGTGCCATAATAATGTACTGGAAGGGCTCCTTTCCTGCATTCCAAGCCACAGACACAGTTAAGCCGTTGACACCCGGTTTCTATGGACTGTTTGATCAGTCTGTCACGGATTTTGGTTCAGTTCTTTCATTCCTTTAACAGTGAGTTTGCTGGTGCCTCGAGCAGGAGGCTTATCACTGGTTTTGGACACTTACTCGGCGTAAGCATTGAGTTACCAGGACGCTGTACTCTTTTAACAGCGGAGTCTTTTTTATTGCTCAGACTTTAACTGATGCTTGAACCTCATACTAATGCCTAACTGAATTATAGTCGAGCTGCCCTAGAAGAATACCTAGAATACCTAGGTATGGCATGGTTAACGGACGAAATTCCTTTTCTTGGCATGTTCCTCACTAAACATGTTTGCGATTCAACTTAAGAGAGTACCAGATGGTACTTCCTAAAAATAAGTGATTGGGAAAGTTAAACCACACTTACAGGCCAACCGATCACAGGCAACAGATAACAACCTATCAGATTTTTGAAGAGTTACAGTGCAACGAACTCAACCGGAACCACCAAAACAAAAACAAAAAAACAATTTGAAATTTAAAGAAATGTTCTCGTGTTCTCGTTCTCGCTTACAAACTACCAAAGCCAGACTCCTTTGTTGTGAACGTGACCTGTGATTGGGTGATCAATGTTGGGTGGCCCCGGTTGAGTTCATTGCACTGTTAGTATTTTTCCCAATTTTAACCTTCCAGTAGGCCTTTTTTTGTCTACTTTACAAGCACAGGGAGAAACAGGACAACTCGTAAAATAAACTGATGTTGAACTTGGTTCACCGCAGGACTACCCAAATCATTTGCAAACCAAAAAACTTAAATAAACATCCTAAAATTTCCAAACTTACTAATTTTTTCTCGGGGAGTGAAAAGAAACGAAAAGGAAAAAGATTATCCTGCCACGGTAAAACGAAGGGCAAGGAGAAAGTATGTACAAGACCGTGAACTCTTTCGTGTGTAGCGTACTAAATGCATTTTTCATTTTTTAGTGTTACCTGGGAGATGCATTCCGATGTGCCAGTTGTCCTTACTTGGGGATGCCAGCCTTTAAACCAGGAGAAAAAGTTGCCCTCACAAGTCGACAACTTAAAGGAGATCTATAGCACAAATGGGATCAAATAATCGAACTGCCTTTAGCTGCAATACAATTCTGCTGGGAACTGCCGCACGCTAGTTTTCATTCTTTCCATTGTACGTATTTGGCACCATGCATTAAAGGGTTGTGCTGAACAAACAACAGCAACAGTTATCTGGTAGTCTCAGCTCTGCTTCATACTTGATATACGCAATAAAAAGGCTTTTACCGAATTGTAAAATGTGATTGATGTGGGTGGTAGGTCGGGCAATGTTGATTCCCCAGACAACAATATAGATGTGAAGGCCTCGTTCATTAGTGAATGCTCTCTATTCAGTATGTTTAGGATAAAAGCCGTTTGTGGCTGGGAAATTGTACCAATATCTAGAAATGTATCTTACTTCTACAGGGATTGGCTCTTGTTCTGTAAAGCCCTAGATCAAGTCCTAAAGCCCTAGCTAGTAGTGCCACGCTGTGTCTATTTAGTTTATGGTACCAACTTATGGTTAAACTTTGAGTCCGTCTTGCTAGAAAAGCTGTAGAAACATTATCCCAGGGCATTTTTCTGGCAGTATTGCACGAACACAAACACGTAGTAGCAATTTTGTTTATCGTTTATTGTCATGGTTCGTCGACGTCCCCATCCTCGGCTTGCAAAAACCTCACAAAACAAAAACCTTACGAAACTTTCTGGTGACGTTCTTCGCCTGCGCCTGCAGCAGCTGAACCTGCCGAAGTCGGAAACTAGTCCTCACCTAATTGACAGGCTCTGCGCAGCGACAACGCCCGTATCAAAGAACGCCCTTCTCGTGCTCGAGTAAGCAAGAAGGTTGCCGATCCTGGAAGATATCCTCGAGTGCGTTAACCACGCAGGGTATAAAAGTCCGAACCTCTGGCCGAAGCCCTGCCATCGGACGGAGAGTACGAGTCCATTTTGGGACTCCAGTTCATCTGTTGGTGAGCTGTTTGAGGAGCTGATTGAGGACTTAGAGCCTGATCGGGCAAGCGATCGTGCACCAGCACAACTCGCCGCCATTCGGGACACCGTCTTGTCCACACTTCAGGCAGCTTTAAGTTTGTTTCCAATCCGTGAGGCCCCAGCATGGACGTACCTTGACCAGAGCACGCCCAGCCCGCTTTTGTCAAATGTGGCGACTTCTCTGGGCCTGATTCATCTCCAGGACAGAATACTCCGTGGTCAGTACCTTGATTTCTCTTTTCTTCTTCCCGATACGATTTATTGGTCCCAGTCCCCCGCTCTGCAGTAATGATACGATGAGTCATCCCCAGGCTCCCAGGGCTCCCTGCCTACCTAAAAAGGAAAAGCCAGTCGTAGACTTCTTGCAAAAGTGGCTCAATGCCTTTACCGCCTACATGCTGGTAATTGTCGCCGCCAAGAGAGGGTCAAGCCTCTCTTTTCGCCGCCTAGCTTACCAGATCAAATATCAGCTCCTTGGGCACTGATGCATAGGCCTTATCACGGTTTTCGAGGCCGTTTTGACGGGTAGGCAAACAGGCTTGAAATAGGCCTTATCACGGTTTTCGACGCCAATTTGACGAGTAGGCAAGGGTCTCTGTAAAACGAAGACCGGATGGCGGCGGATGGCGGATGATAAAATGCAGATAATAACATGCGGATGACAAAAAAATTAAAAAAATAAATAAATTGATAAATTAATTAATCACATTTCCCACATTTTTTCTTTATGTATCGTTGGATCCGAAAAAAAGAAAGAACTTTCATCGAAAAAGATGTACCTTATCATCGGGATCCATACTTTAGTCCTTTTTTTTTCCATCTTTATTAGTAACTGACATTTAACAAAGAAAACTTTTCTACTACCACTGCAGTACTTGATCGACACACCACCCTACCCTAAATAGTTGTCAATTTTGCACCGAGCGTTTGTACGTGCACGGCACCTGTAGAAAGGCTTGTTAGCAAGAGTAATAGCGCGAGTGAATGAACCGCGCACCTGGGTTAATCGATGTCTGAGTTGTCGGAAAGCGACGCAGATTTGGGCCAGCCAACTTTTGTTTGGAAGAGGTGACTTAAGTTATTGAATTGATTAAACTCAATCGATCTTCAACCTTTTTTTGTCAGGCAATTTTTGTTAACCTTTTTTTGTGTTCACTGTACATGTATGGTGAAAATGCTTGTCCAGCCCACGATGGTAGGGATTATTTGTAGCTTTTGCGCTTTAATGCATGTTACAAAATTGCGATAGTAGCATTTTAGTTATAGCTCTGACCAATGTCTTCCGGCTTCTGTCGAGGTAAATCTTATTATCATTGTTTCACAGCCACTAAAGGCTTAGCTTACCCCTAGACCCACACGTAGACAGTATATCGTAAGCAAAATAACTTACTCGATTTGCCGGTTAGCCTCCCACGCAGACGTTCGTAGGGCCTGTCACATCATATTTCCGTTCATGGGGAAGGAAATATTGCGTGACGATCCCAAAGAACGACTACGTAGGAGACTATTTGCCAGTTCGGTTACTTCTCTTAAGGTGGAGGTAAACGTGAATTTGGATGGAATTTTAAGAGGTTTAAAGAAGGGATAAAATAAAGAAAACTATATTTGGAACACCAACAGACAGCTTCCCCCCAACCCAAGAGCACACCAAGTAGCTAAAAAAGGAGAGAACTGGCTCATTTTCAAAAACTTACCCTAAAATCAGCATAAACCAAAAAAAAAAAGCTGCAAACCACAAAAAACCACTACTAGTCGTTAAAATCCCAAAAAACAAAAAAATCCTAAAAAATTCAAAAAAATCCCAAGGTCATGAAAAAAAAAATAAAAAATTCAAAAAATCCCAAGGTCATGAAAAATAAAAATAAATTCCAAGGTCATGAAGAAAAATATAAAAAAATTTTAAAAATTCCCAAGGTCATGAAAAAAAAATAAAAAATTCAAAAAATCCCAAGGTCATGAAAATCCCAAGGTCATGAAAAATCCCAAGGTCATGAAAAATAAAATAAAAAAAATCCCAAGGTCATGAAATAAATCAAAAAAACAAATAAAATGAATTACTCAAAAATGAAATTGACGGAACTCAAACAAATATGCAAAGAACGAAAAATCATTTATGCTTCAAAAATGAGAAAACAAGAGATGATTGAAATTCTAACCCAAAACGATCAAGATCCTTCCAGGAAAGTTCATACTGAAGTTGAAACTCGAATGGCAATATATCGAGAAAATCCAGAACGTCGTCAAAAAGCAAAAGAATGTTCCAAAAGTTGGCGAAAAAACAACCCCTAGAAAGCGAGAGAATATTGGAACAAATGGATGGAACACATTGAAAACGAAAAAATTCAACAAGAAAATGAACTCGCAGAAAGATGGCGACAAAATAACCCTGAAAAAGTCAAAGAATATTGGGAAAAATTCAGAGAAAATTATGGAAGAAAAAATATTACAAATTTCTCTTCTGATGAAGAAAAATGGATAAAAAATGAAGTGAAATTTTGATTTCCAGAGATATTCTCTGAAAATCATTCTCTTTTGAAATCATACTCAACATTTTCAATCATAATTTTTCCACTTCTGCAAGCATCAGCAATTCGGTTTGCTGATATTTGAAGTTTTTCCAACGCTTGTTTTCTTGTGTCGAATTCAAGTCTTTCATTTGGCGACTCAAAAACAAATTTTCTCAATTTTTTTTGTTTCGAAGGAAAACCAAAAGCTTTTTTGAGTTCATCGTTTGTGTATGTCATTTTGTTTAGAATTTTTTTTTTCTTTGCCATTTTCAAAAGACTTGCATGAGTTGGATGAACTGTGATTTCATCACTTTTTGAAATAATTTGTTTCAAATAATCCAATGATGAATCACTGAAAGAAATGTCAAAAAGATCTTTTCCACTAACAAAAATTTTTAATTCAATTTGTTCTTTTTCCATTTTATATAATTTTTAAAAAAAATTATTTTTTCAAAAAAAATTTAAAAATTTTTTTTAAAAAAATATATAAAATGGACAGACTAAAAGTTCCAGAATTGAAAGCTGAAGCAAAAAGGCTTGGACTGAGAAGATTGAGTCGCTTGAGAAAAGCAGAATTAATTAATGTTATAAATCAAGCTCATGAACGCGAAAGAGAAAGAGTTCGAAACTTCACACCTATTTTCAAAGAACCAGTTCCAGAAATAAATTCACAAATTCTCCAACCAACAAGAGCAGTGCAAAAAAATCCAGAAGAAAGACAAAGAAGAAAAGAGGCAAATGAAGAAGAAACAAGTCAAGATGCCCTTCGGGCATCCAACGCGAGCGTCGACTCCAAAAAATTAGAAAACTCGAGGAAATGCTTGGATTGAGAAGGTCAACGCAAAGTCTTCCACCCCCAGAAATCAAAATATCATCACCCGAAGAAATCGAGAAAGACGAAAAAATCTCAAAAATAAAAGAAAAAAATAGGAAAAGAACAAAAGTCACAGAAACAGCAACCGCATTGAGTGGTTTTGCAAGACAATTTCGAATTCAAAAAGAAGGAAATTATGATGAAATGGAATTCATGCAAATTGTCAAACCAGATGTTTTGCGATTGATGAGAAAAAATCGACAAACAGGGGTGAGACTCATTCTCAATTGCGAGATGACAAGAATTGATTTGACCAACGGAAATGTTTTAACTGCGTATCCATATTTTCATTCTCAAACAATTGAAAATATTGAAGGGACGAATGAATCAGAAATCTTTGACTCAATGATTGAAACAATCGAAGAAAGATTTCAAAATTTCAATAATCAAGGCTCAAACTGGGTTCTTGAAAGAGTTATTTCACTTGACGTTCAAATTACACAATTCATTCCCCTCAGAGGGAGATCATATATCTCACTACCAAAAGTTATCGCAAACAAAAAAGCAATCATCAACATGAAAAATGATGACAATCAATGCTTCAAATGGTGTATCACCAGAGCTCTTTTTCCTGTCGATAATAATGCAGAACGAATTGACAAAAATCTCAGAGAAAATTCAAAAAGAATTAATTGGAATGGCCTCAAATTTCCAATTGATTTGAAACAAATATCACATTTTGAAAATTTGAATCAAAACATTTCAATCGATGTTTTTGGTTTTGACGAAAATGTTTATCCTCTAAGGATTTTCAAAGGAGAAGAAAGACAACAACCAATCAATCTTCTTTTGATTGCTGATGATGTAAAAAAGCATTATTGTCTTATCAAAGACACGAGCCGTCTTTTGTCAAGTCAAATCACAAAACACAATGGATCAATTCACATTTGTTTCAGATGCTTGAACGCTTTTCAAACAAAAGAAAAACTCGAAATTCACAAAGAGATTTGCAAAAGCAATGAATTCATCGAAATGCCAGAAGAGGGAACTTTCATCGAATTCGAAAATCACATTCGCTCACAAAAAATGCCATTTGTCATCTTCGCTGATTTTGAGTCTCTTGTTGAACCCATCAGTGGATGTCGGCCTAATCCAGAAAAGTGCTTCACCAACCAGTTTCAAAAACACAAACCTTGTGGATTTTGTTATCACATAAAATGCTCTTTTGATGAAAACCTTTCAAGAACTGTGACATATCGAATGAGAAATGAATATCAAGACATATCTCAAATCTTTGTTGAAATGATTGAGAATGATATCACAAGGATTCAAAATATTCCACGAAAACCCTTGATTATGACACAAAATGACTGGAAAGATTTCAACGCATCAACAAAATGTTGGATCTGTCAGAAAGAATTTGAAGAAGACGACAAAAAAGTTAGAGATGTCACTTCACTGGAAGATTCCGTGGAGCAGCTCACAACTCATGCAATCTCCAATTCAGAAAGCCATGGTTTACTCCAGTGATTTTTCACAATCTTCAAAATTATGATGCTCATCTTTTCATCAAGAATCTCGGAAAAACTGAAGGAGACATCAGGTGCATTCCAAACAACGAAGAAAAATACATTTCATTCACAAAAAAAATTGTTATTGGTTATTACATCGACAAAGAAGGAAAAGAACATGAAATAAAACACGACATCAGATTCGTTGACAGCTTCAAATTCATGGCATCTTCTCTTGATGCTTTGGTCAAGAATCTGGAAAGAGACAAAAAGATTGAAACAAAAAAAAGTCTCCTTAAAGAAAAAATCAAGGAAAGACAAAAAACCTTGGAAAAAGAAAAACTGACTCAAGAAGAAAAAAAAAAATTGGGGAAAAACTTGATCTTCTTTCAAAAAAAGGAGTTTATCCTTATGATTTCATGAACAGCTTCAACAAATTTGAGAAACAAATCTTCCACCAAAAGAAAAATTTTATTCAAAACTCAACGATGAACACATCACAGATGAAGATTATCAACATGCACAAAAAATTTGGAAAACGTTCAACTGCAAAAACATGGGAGATTACCACGATCTATATCTCAAAACAGATGTCCTTCTCCTTGGTGATGTTTTTGAGGAATTCAGAAACGTTTGCCTTGAAAACTATGAGCTTGATCCTGCATGGTATTTCACATCACCAGGTCTTGCATGGGATGCAGCTCTCAAGAAAACCAAAGTCAAACCCGAACTTTTGACTGACATTGACATGCTTCAAATGATTGAAAAAGGCACAAGAGGTGGTGTTTCAATGATTTCAAACAGACTTGGAAAAGCAAACAACAAATACATGAAAAATTTCGATCCAGAAAAACCTCCAACATTCATCCCTTATCTTGATGCAAACAACCTTTATGGCTGGGCAATGTGTGAACCTCTTCCTGTCGGTGAATTTTAATGGGCACATCCTGAAGAATTTGAAAACTGGCAAAATTTTCCTTGCATTCTTGAAGTAGACCTTGATTATCCAAAAGAACTTTATGACCCTCACAATGATCTTCCACTTGCTCCTGAGAGAATCATGGTTAACAAAGCTGAAAAACTCATTCCAACTCTCCATGACAAGGAAAAATATGTGATTCATCACAGAAATCTCAAGCAATTTCTCGAAATGGGACTCAAAATTAAAAAGATTCACAGAATCATCAAATTCAAAGAAGAAGCCTGGTTGAAACCTTATATTGAACTCAACACAAAACTAAGAGCAAACGGAAAGAATGATTTCGAAAAAGATTTTTTCAAACTCATGAACAACTCCGTTTTTGGAAAGACCATGGAAAACATCAGGATATCAAATTGGTCAACAACAGAAAGTCTGCATTGAAATTCGCAGCAAAACCAAACTTTGAAAGTTGCACAATCTTTGATGAAAATTTGATTGCAATTCACATGAAAAGAGTGAAACTTCTTTTCGACAAACCAGTCTTTTGTGGAATGTCAATTCTTGACATCTCAAAAACTCTCATCTTTGACTTTCACTTCAATTACATCAAACAGAAATACCAAAAAAAAGCAAAACTCCTTTTCACTGACACTGATTCTCTTTGCTATGAAATCGAAACAGAAGACTTTTTCCAAGACATTTCAAATGATGTTCATGAAAAGTTTGACACATCAAATTTTGAAAAAAACCACCCATCAGGAATTAAAACTGGAGTCAACAAAAAAGTCATTGGAATGATGAAAGATGAAGCAGGTGGAAAAATCATTGAAGAGTTTGTTGGTCTCAGAGCAAAACTTTATTCAGTCAAAATGCATGAAGGAAAAGAAGAAAAAAAGTGCAAAGGAATCAAAAAATCAGTCATCAAAAAAACAATCACACATCAAGATTACAAAGATTGTCTCATTTCAGGAAAAAACAAATGAGATCAATGAATATCATCAGATCACATAAACACGAAATTTTCACAGAAACAGTCAACAAGATTGCTCTTTCTGCAAATGATGACAAGAGAGTCATCAGAGAGGATGGAATTCACACGTTTGCACATGGGCATGCCGCCCTTGCGGCTGACTCTTCGAGTCTTTATAAAATAACAAAATGAATCCAGAAAACATTCAATTTAATGCTTTGATTGTTGGTCCAACAAATTCAGGAAAAACAACTTTTATTGTGAATCTTCTCAAAACAAAATTCAATCAAAAATTTGATTTCATTTTCCTCCTTTGTCCAACCTTCGTGAACAACTAAACCTGGGATAATTTTGCTGAGAATGACAAAGATTTTTTCATTATCATCCCAGAACACCATCAAATCAATGACTGGCTCAAAATCATCTCCTTTGCCTTTGAAGGAACAAACACATTGATCATTTTTGATGATTGTGCCTCATCAAAAGATGTGAAAAAAAGGACGAATGAACTTGTGAAACTTGCTTTTTCTGCAAGACATTCAGGAATCAGCGTTTGGGTTCTCACTCAACATATGTTAAGCATAGCAAAACCTTTCAGAGAAAACATTGCTTCTTTGATTCTTTTTTTTCACCCCATCAGCAAAAGACATGAAAACAGTCTTTGAAGAATTCGCAGGAGATTTTACAAAAGATGAAAAGGAAAAATTAGTGAAAGAGTTGAAAGAAGTCAAATTTTCTCATCTTGATTTCTCTCTCAGACATCCTTTTGAAAATTCTTTGAACTGAAAAAAATTTCCATTTGATTTAAAATGGAAATCCAAGAACAAGAATCAATGAAAGAAGTCATGTCAGTTCTTGAAACTGAACCCCAACCCATTGAAACAGATAAGAAAGAAAATCTTGCCATTTTGGCAGCAAGTGGTCAATGCAAGGAAATGATTGGAGTTAAACTCACACAAGATCAAATAAAAAGACTTTCAAAGAAAGATGTGGAAAAATATTTCAAAAGATACGAAGCTTCTTTGTCTTCAAAAACTTGCGGTGCAATTGTTGAAACATTTTTACAAGCCAGTGCAAAAGCACTTTGTTTTTTTCTTCCTCTTGACCAAGAAAAGTTTTTGAGTGGATTGAAAAATGATTTCATTGTCAACAGAGAACTCAATTTGATTGCTGGAAGCCTTTATCTGATATATGGAAAATACATGGCCGCCGCGAGTGCAAGTCTTTTGGCAGCAAACAGTTTGAAACTTGAAGAAGAAGCAAAGAGAAGCGAAGAACCTGTGAAAGAACCTGTGAAAGAAATTGAAAAGAACTTGAAAAGAACCTGTGAAAGAAATTGAAAAGAACCTGAGAAAGAAATTGAAGAAGAACTTGAAAAGAACCTGTGAAAGAAATTGAAAAGAACCTGAGAAATAACTTGAAAGAAATTCAAAAAAAAAATTCAAAAAAAATTTTTTTTTATTTTTAAATAAAATGGAAAGTCTTCAATCATTATCAGCCAGAGTTCTTGCAAAAAATGATTTCAACGAAAATTTTTTTCACAAAAAGCTCATGTGTCACTGAGAAATCAGAAATGCAAGAAAACAAGAAATTTTTGATCAAGTCAGTGTTTATGAAAATTTTTCTTTGGAAATTGAAAGTGAAATTCATTTCATGATCGATGAAGTTGATGGTGATATTTCTCTTGAATTATATATTGCTAGTAATAGTAATGACTGTGAAATAATCAAAGAAAAAGAATCGGAAATTGCCTTGAAAGTCAAAGAAAAAGAAAAAATGGAAAAACAACTCAGAGAAAAACTTTCAAAAATTGAATATGATGAGGAAATAAATGAAATTCAAGATTCATTTGATGAGTATGTTGACAAGGATTATTTGGAACAAATTGATGAATTCAAAGATTACATGGAAGAAATATCATTTTTTTATTGATTTTTTCAAAAAATTTCATTTGGTATTCAATAAAAAACATTCAAAGAATCAAATGCTTGTTGATAATATTTTCTCTTTTCATTATATGCTATCAAATAATTCTTGCCTACATAACCATCAAATGAATCTTGAATTTCTTCAATTTTTAAATTCTCTGAGTTCTTCTTCAATTTTTTCTTTTTTATTTTGTTTTTTTATAATTAATGGCATATTTTCTTCAATTATTTCATCAAGTTCTTTCAATTTTTTTTGAAGAAATTCAAGGGTATCTTTTCTGCCAAATGCAAGAAACATTGAATGTTGATGAAAATTTGAACAATTTTTTCTTGCAACATTAATCAAATCTTCAATTTCAAGACATAAATTTTTGTATTTTTCGAATAATTGCAAAATTTTTTGTTTTTTGATTTCCTGATGGTAAATGGTTTTCTTGTGAAAAAAATTCTCATCGAAATTGTTTTTTGCAAGAACTCTTGCTGATAATGTTTGAAGACTTTCCATTTTATTAAAAAATAAAAAGTAATTTTTTGGAAAATTATTTCATTATTATTTGCATTGATTTTAACAAAAGAAAAAGAGAAACGGAATAACCAAGAAACTTGTGAAGGAATGGAGTTTTTCTCTCATTTTCAAAAAGTTCTTTAACATCCTTCAAGATATTCTCTTTCAACCTCATCTCGTGTTTGAGTCTTTCATTGAAGACTTGCATGAGTCTTGTCTTCGTTTCTCCCGTTTGGTTTCGAAAGAAATGAAATGTTGACTCATTATTTTCTTGAAGATTGTCTTTTTCAAGATATTGCTGATGTTTTTGTCTGTTTTCTTCTGATTCATTTTTGAAATATTCCAAAAGCACTTCAAGTTCTTCTCTGTTCAATTTTTCCATTTTAAATCAATTGACAAGAAATTGAAAAATCATTTAAAATGGAAACTCAAGAAATCAAAGAACCTCAAACAAGTTCTGAAAAAGAACCTGAACAAATCAGAACAACAGTAAAACAAACAGTTCCAGAAATTCCAGGAAGAAATACGGCTGGAAAAAAACTTGCTGAACACAACAAAAAAGCATGTGAAGCAAAGAAAAAAGCAAAAGAAGTCACGAGAACAGACACTAAAAGAGGAGAACAAAAGGAAAACCCTCCAACTGAAAACGAAAGCGAACAAAGCAGCTCATTTTCACTCACTCAAGTGCTTTCTGTTGCCAGCATTGCTGTTTCACTTGCTGGATTATATTACAAGAGGGAAGAATTGAAAAGTCTTTTAAAAAATAAAAGCAAAGTGGGAAGCGAAAAAGCACAAAAACAATTGATTGATCACATGGTCGAGGTTGAGAGGCAAAATATTGAAACAAAAAAATCTCCAAAATTAAAACAAATGGATTAATTTGTTTTCTGAAATAAAATGTCCGACAATAAACTCGTGAAAACAATGACTGATGCTGCAACAATCACTGGATTGGCTGCAGGATTTGGATGGCTTGCAAAGAAAGTAATCAAAGAACCCATGACTTCTGATCCTTCCTCAAATCTCATGAATTATGTGAAATTCACTGTGATCATTGCTGCATCTTTGGCAACAAAAGATTATCTTGAAAAACAAAATATTGCCAAGTTAAAATGGCAAGCATCGCAATCATGATTGGAGGAGCAATAATCAATGCAACCGCCTTTGTTGGTGGATCTTATCTCGCAAAATTTCTTTCTGGAGATTCAGAATCTGCCTCACTCGAGGAAAAAAAGAGACACAACCTGGCAGTTGAAAAATATCAAAAAGAACTCGAAAAATACGAAGAAAATCGAGCAAAACTGAATGATTGGATTCGAACAAATGACAGAATCAAAGATGGAGCAAAACAAAATTTCGCAAACACTGACTTTGCTTTGAAGCTTTTTAACAAGGTTCATCAACAAAAAATTGAGCATCTCAAGGAACCTCAATTTTCAAACTTTTTCCAACCAAGCGAATCTCAAAAACAGGGAGAGTTGATCTTTGTTGGAACATCAGCTTTGGCTCTTGGATTTGCAGCAAGTCTTTTCATTTAAAATTTCAAACAAAAAACTCTCAAAAATTTATTATTTCCCAAAAGGATATTGGAAAGGTCTCCAAGCAGCGAAAAAACTTTCTCAAGAAGCCAATGTTTCTGAAGATGAAGCGAAACTTTGGTTGATGGAACAAGCAATCTGGCAAATCTATCTGCCTGTTCCAAAAAACATCCAAAGACCAACATTTGACGTTGAACTTCCCAATGCAGTTCATCAAGCTGATCTTCTCTTTCTTCCTCATGACAAACTTCCAAGAGGTAGAAAAATATTCAAATATGCTCTCACAGTTGTTGATGTTGCAAGCAGATTCAAAGCTGCTGAACCTCTCACTTCAAAAGATTCTTCTGAAGTTTCAAAGGCTTTTCAGAAAATTTACAAAGGAGCTTTGAAATGGCCAAAAATTCTTCAAGTTGATCCCGGAAGAGAATTCATGGGTAAAGTGACAAGGGAAATGTTGAAACATGAAACGAGAATCAGAAGAGGAAATCCAAATGTTCACCGTGATCAAGGAATTGTTGAGAGATTCAATCGAACTTTGGGTGAAAGACTTTTCAGTTTTCAATATTCTCAAGAAATGAACTGAGCAGCGAAGCTGCCGACGCTTCGCGTCTTAAAATCGGGTGAAAGATCCACAGAATGGGTGAAAAGGCTTCCAGAAGTTGTGAAAGCATTGAACAATGAAACAACTAGACTGACAGCAAAGAAACCAATTGACGCAATCAAAGAGAATGTGGTTGATTCGAAGAAACCAAATTATTCCAGACCTGTTGAAAATGAAAAGAGACTCGATTCTTCTGTCAACGTGAGGTTTCTTTTTGCTCCTGGTGAACTTGAAGGAGGTCAAAGAAGAGCAACTGATCCTAATTGGTCTCTGAAAGTTTTTTCAATTGACAGGGCAATTGTGAATGAAAAAGAACCGGTTCTTTATTATTTGAAAGATGGTCCAAAAAGAGGATTCGTCAGAGAAGAGTTGATGATTGTTCCTCCTGGAACTGAATTGCCTCCTGTTTGAAAAAATTTCTTTTTGATTGATCAAAAAGAAATTAATATGTCACACTCTCAAGCTCTTTGTTCAAAATGTTGAATTGCGCATCAGCCAAGATGAAAATGTGACATTTAACATTTCCTGAACCACTTGCTGTTCTTTTGATTGACAAATAAACTCCGTCTTTTGTGTTAACGAATCTCATTCCACTTCCATGAAGATCATTTTCTTTCATGCTTCTGAGATCGATGAACAATGCAAACTTGTCTCCAGCAAAGAATTCAGTTGCGTTCATTGAGGAGTTTTCCTTTCCAAATCTTCTGAAAACTTCATCAAACATGTCTCTCGTTTTCATGCCTTGACTGAAAATCTTGTTTGGAACTCCATTCACATCAACTTTTACCTCTTTGATGTCAGGATTGAAAGTTTTTTCTGAATCTCTTGCACCTGCAGTGTAAGGTTCAAAGAAAAGGAGGAGGATTCCCTTCATTGATCTTCTTGGAACATTGATTGATTCATTGATAATTGAGTCTGTTCCCTTTGCAAATGTGATTATTTTGTGATGAGTGACATGCTCAAACATGAAACGATCTCCGTTGAGAAGATTTGAATTGACTTCATCTGAAAGCTTTTTGCTTTGAATGACCTCATATTCAAGCTGAATGTTTGTCAATTCATATGCAAGTTTTGTTGCATCCGATCCCTTCACGACACCGCTTACAGGAGCAAGGGTCAATTCAAAAACCAGTTCATCAGACAAGGCTCTTGGATAAAAGACTCCGTGATCTTTCAAAATTTCGTGATCGAGTCTGATTCTCTATTTGCTTTTGAAGATATCATTGAGCTTGTTTTCCTTCACGACTGAAGAAGTTGGTTTGTCTCCAGCATTGGATCTGATTTTTGAGAGATTCACAGATTGAATTCCCTCACTCAACATGTTTTCTCTCTCATGTTTTGTCAAAAAGAGATCTTCCCAGAGCTTGAAAAGATCCCAGCCGTCTGTGTCAACGAGAATTTCTCCAGCAAACTTGATTTTCAATCTGGAAACCAACGCTCTTGAAACATTGCTCACAAGAAAATTATTTGCATGACCACTCACATCCAAATCAAAACTCAACGCGAGTGAATCTGGAACCAAGACTGTTCCCTCGTGAAGCTTTGGGACTGGAATCCTGAGTGTTTCACCGGGGGAAGCTTTGTTTGGGTTGAATGTGACTCTGTGAACAGTTCTTTCTGCCTTGAGGGCGTTTGAGGTTTTTTTCTCAAAATTCGGATTGATTTTTTCACTGACTTCCATTTTAATATAATATTTTTAAAATGGCAGAATGCATTCCTTTAGAAGATCTTGATCCAGATGAAGAAGATAAGAATGAAGATAAAGATGATGATGAAGATTCTGATCAAGAAATAAACAATCCCAGTGAAAGTACTCCAAAGACAACTCAAAACAGAGATTATGGAAAAGAAGGAGCAAGACCAAAAACTGCAGAAACATCTTTCATTGAAGGTAAAACTCAAGGTCGACAAACTTGGGAAAACTCGCAATCCCTTACAAAAGATGCATGGGATGATCTCAGTATATTATACCCAAATGCAGAAGATGATAAACTTGAAGCTTCGTATTTCAAAGATAGGATAGAAGTCAGGATAAAACAAAGTGGGAAAACATTCTACCCATTAATGACCAAAGAGCAAACAACAGGAAAAGAAAGATTAAACCCACAACTGTCAAAAGAAATATTATCTGCTTTGGGATCCGATGCTGAATCTTTGATTGCTCAGGGTAATTCTGAAATAAGAGAAAACCGGCAGAGACTGAGAGAAACAGAAAAACACTTGAAACAAGCAGAAAAGAATGCTAAGGAACTCCACAAAAATGCTCAAGAAATCGGAGATTATAGAAACAAACTCCAAAAAACGCAAGCAAAAATTGATGCACTGGAAGAAGAACATGGTTCGAGTCTTGAAAATGAAACAGAATTGCAAAGACTGAAGCAATTGAGAAAGAATTTGCAAAACGATCTTGAAAATGCAAAAAAAGAAAATGTGGATTTGCAGAAACAAGTGAAAGAAAAAGAACAAGCAAAAGTTGACAAACTCAAATCTGATCTTGCAAAAAAGCAAAAAGAAAGAAACACTCTTGAAGAAAGACTCAACACGACAAAAACCATCGATGAACTGAATGAAAGAGAGGCTGAGCTAAAGAAACAAATTGAAACTGACAAATTGATCCTCGAAGATGAAAACACTTCTTCCCAACTGAGAGCAGAAGTTGAGGCACGAATTGCAGAAAATGAAGAGGAGCTTGCCAGGCTGGGAACACAAATTGAGGAAATAGAAAGAGAAATGCCTCTTCGAGAAAAAATCAAAAACATTTTCAAGAGATATGGATTCACAGTTGCAGCTGTTTTCCTTGCAGTTGGCACAACAATTGGTGTGATTGTGAATGCACTCTCAAAAGGACTCAAATCTGTTGCCAAAGGAGTTGGAAATGCTTTGAAAGATCTTGGAAAAAAGATTGGGCAACTTCTTCCGGGATTGATTGGTTCAATCGTCAGTTTCATCTTCAAAACTGCAGGACAAGTTGTTGGATTCCTTGGAAAAAACGCTTGGCTGTTGATTCTTGCTGTTGCAGTTTTCATGGTTGAAAGGATTCGGAAGAAAGTGAAAAATTGAGTTAAATCCATTGGATTGGACTCAACGAAAAAATTGATAAATGGCAAATGCTCCGAGTGATGCTGCAATGATGACTCCAGATTTCAAAGTTTCGTGACTTGATTTAACTTTTTCTTGGCTTTCATTTGATTCCTGTAGTTTTTTCGTGACTGGTTGTGAATCCAAAGGCAGTGGTATTGTCTTTTTGTTTTCATTTTCTGGATTTGAAGCATGTGAATTGGGTCTGTTGGTTTTTGAAGGTCCTCCATCCATCATCGTGACTCCAACTTTGTTCAAGTCTTGATTGACGTCAGAGTTGACTCCGAGTTTCATGTTTCCAGTTGCTTTTTTCAGATTGTTGTTGTATCCAACTGTGCTTTGAGTGTTCATAGAAAGATTTGAAGGCATCAACCATGTTTCTGGTGAGATGGCAAGATCAAGCCTGACTTTTGCCTCATCAATCGAAAGCTGAAATCTTTGGATGCTTTTTGACAAGTCAGGCTGTCTGATTGCATCTTCCATCAGGATGAGAAATTCTCTCTGAGCTTCCTTTGCACCTCCAAATTCACCCAGGATTGATGATCTGACGTTGACTTGTGCTCCAAGAATCCAATAAACGAATGCTTCAATTGATTGATTGAGTCTTGCCATTCCTGCTCGAGAAAGTCCGTTGAGAGGTCCGTTTGACATAAAAAATTCAAACTGTCTGTCAGCTCCTTGATCGTTTCTGATGAAATCAATTCTGTTTCCTTTTGCGTCAGTTCCGCCTTCATCGGAGAATCTTTGACTTGATGGGTTTTCAAGGGTTGCTGGAGGATAAGTCCAATGCTTTTGTCCAAAGTCTCCTTCTCCTGGATAAAAGATGTTCACATATCCCAAGCCAAAATTTTGACCGAAAGTGAATCTGAAGTCTGTGTTTGGTGAAATTTGAAATTCTGCACAGATTCTATTGAATGATGGAATGTCGAATTTGTTTTCAGTTTGACTGAACGTGGGATTGCCTGGGAGAGCAGATTCGCTTTGAATTTCTCCCATTTCGAAGAGAATCCTTCTTGTTGTGAAATAAATGTGGAAAAGAAGGAAGGATTTGATTTGAGGTGGGAGTGAATTGACGAGATGTCTTGAGATTCCAGAAGCTGTTGTTGCGCACCAAAAGGCAAAGTTGAGTTGTTGCGGCCAATGGTCCATGGTTGGTTGATTCAGCCATTTTCTTGATTCTTTTGCTGTTTTGTGAGAGATCTTTGTTTTCGTGAATATTTCTCGGAATTTTGTTGTGAAGCTTTCGTTGGGTTTCACGAAAATTTTGATTGGTTGGTTGAGGATTTCCCCAAAAGATTCGGGGATTTTGTCTGAAAATGGAACAGCTGGAACTGGATTTGAAGGATTAGAGTTGAGAATAAGTTCGAGAGGAAAGCCGCCAAATCCAAGAGCTTTCTTCATTTCAACAGACCAATCTTTGGGATTGGGTGAAACAATTTGCCAATGTTGACCGGGAACAATAACCAAATCTATTTGAGCTGTTGCATGTGTTTTATCGGTCATATCAACTTGTGCGACGAATTTGCTGAGGTCAGCGTTGGGAAATTTGGCTTTGAAGTTTCGCCATGCTTTTTCTTCTGCTTGTTCGGAAAGTCTTTTTGCTTCTTTTGGGTGGGAATCTATCCATTTTAACAAGTTTTCCATTTTTTATCTTTTGCAAAGAAAATGGTTGTTTTGACTGTTTTGACAAATTCAAATGATCACACGGTTTTTTTTTTTGATGAACCAATCGAAAAATTTGAGTTCATCAGGTTGACCAGTTGCTCTTTTTATAATTCTTGGTACAATTTGAAAGAAAGAGGAGAAATCGCCATATATGATGACAAAAATGTTGCTTCTGTTAAAAGGATTTATCCCGGAAATTACTCTATTGACACACTCGGAAGAGAAATAAAGAATATACTTGAAAAAGAAGGTATAAGAGTAAAACTTGATCAAGCGAAGGGTCCAATTGTCATCGAAAATCCTCTTGGGAAAAAAATTAATTTCGATGCTGACCTGTCTCTTCTTCTTGGCCTGACTGACGCAAGTCAGAAAAAAAATTTTATGAAATCTTATCTACGGCACAAACTGAAAACTGGAGATACTGCCATCAATCGTTTGGCTTCATTCAACACCCTCTTTATCAACTGCGATATCTTGGATCAAATGGAAAATGTTTTCAATGAAAAATCTTCAACTGTTTTGGCATGTTTTGACATCAAAGGAAGTCCTTTCGAAAGAGTTGAATATTCATCAAAACATAACCCGTTTCGAAAAATAGCAGGTGGGAAAAAAATAATCGATTCTTTGCGAATAACAGTGACGGAAGAAACTGGTGAGGTCATCGATTTTAATGGACTTCCGTTGAGATTTGAATTTGAAATTATTTGAGATCTTTTAATAAAATGAGTGAACAAAATATTATTCCAAGTGCTCCTCAACTTTATCCTTCTCTTGAAGCGAACGAAGTTGGCGCTGAATTCAGATTGAAAAAGATTTGTGATTGTTAAAAACAACTCGAAGACGAAATTTCTCATTACAAACGAGTCAGCAAAAAATACAAGAGAGCAAAATCAGTCGCTTCGAAAATAACATCCGTTTCAGTATTTTTGACAACCTTGCTGGCATCAAGCAGTGTAGCAACTTCGTTGAGTGGAATCGGGATTGCTGTCGGAGTTCCTTTGAGTTTGACTGCATTGATTACGACGCTTGTCTCATCAGCTGCAATGGCCGGAAGTCAAAATTTAGAGAGGAAAGTGAGAAAACATGAGAAAACTATTTCTCTCGCTGAATCGTCGCATTTGTCAGTGAGTCGATTAATTTCAAAAGCTTTGAAAGATGGATTTATTTCTGATGGTGAGTTTGACTCGATTTTGCGAGAGATTGAAAAATATTTTTCGATGAAAGAGAGTCTTCGAAATAAACAAAGGAAGGAAGTGAAAGTGAGGAGTGAGCCTGAGATGAAGCCAGTTGATGTTGATGCCTTGAAAGAGGAAATAAAAAAAAATATCAAAAAAACTCGGATCGCTTCTCGACGTAGCGAGTTAAGAGTTGAATTTGAGAAGAGATCGGGTGGTTTTTCGTTGTTTATTTTGCGAGAGAAAAATTGAAAAAGCGAATTTACATATCCAAAAAGATATGTAAATTTTATTTGAAATTTTTTTGGATTTTTTTTTGTTTTTTTGGATTTATTTCATGACCTTGGGATTTTTTTTTTTATTTTTCATGACCTTGGGATTTTTTTTTATTTTTCATGACCTTGGGATTTTTTTGAATTTGTTATTTTTTTCATGACCTTGGGATTTTTCATGACCTTGGGATTTTCATGACCTCGGGATTTTTTTTATTTTTTTTTTCATGACCTTGAGATTTTCATGACGTTGGGATTTTTTTTTTTTATTTTTCATGACCTTGGAATTTTTTTTATTTTTCATGACCTTGGGATTTTTTTGAATTTTTTAGGATTTTTTTTTTGGGATTTTAAGGACTAGTAGTGGTTTTTTGTGGTTTGCAGCTTTTTTTTTTGGTTTATGCTGATTTTAGGGTAAGTTTTTGAAAATTAGCCAGTTCTCTCCTTTTTTAGCTACTCACCAGGTTGGTAGGGGACTGTTTGAGTGTCCATATATCAATTTTTAACTTCAAATTCTAATTTTTAAACTACATCAAATCTTAACTATTTCTTATTTCTCCAAATTTTACTACTCTTTTGAGAAAAACTATCTCCTCCCAAATATACCTAACAATCCCCCAAAAATTTATAAAATAACCCCAAACATTGATTTGTGTTATGAGCTTAGGATTCTTATATTGCTTGAAACGAGAACGAGATATTTCCGTTAAATCGATTTTAAGCGGTGTGAAAATAGCTTTCAGATGTACCTTAGCCTTAAGCCAAGCAGAGCGGTTAGAAAAATTTGTTCCGGCTATTTCCTAGTACAACTTCATAACATATAACAAAAGTCAAGCCATAGCGTAAGTCTTTCGGCATGAATCAGTACTTCATTTTCACGTAATTTCTACATAATTTTCTATAAGAAATTGTTTATCTATTTATTTATTTATTTATTTATTATTTTATTTTATTTTAATTTTTTTTTTTTGTCATCCGCATTTTTCCATCTGCATTTTATTATCCGCATTTTGTCATCCGCATTTTATCCTCCGCCATCCGCCATCCGCCGCCATCCGGTCTGCGTTTTACAGAGACCCAGTAGGCAAACAGGCTTGAAATGGAAATCCGATGTCAAATAATTTTCATAAAACATCGCTTCTGAAAAATTCATGAATTGGAAACTGTTAGCACTAGGAAAACGATTTTAGGAAAAAAAAATTGGAGGCATGTAGCTTTGCCAGAAAGCGTCCAGTCGTGTTTTGACCTTTCCATACATTTGTCTGTAAAGCGAACCAGCCGTGAACTGCTACTAAAAATAGTTCGCGGGAAACAAATACAGGAAAATGTATGGAAAGTTCAAAACACGACTGGACGCTTTCTGGCACAGTTACATCCCTCAAATTTTTTTTCTTAAAATCCTTTTCCTAATGCCAAAAGTTTTCAATTCATGAATTTTTCAGAAGCGATGTTTTATGAAAATTATTTGACATTGGATTTCCATACAAACACTGTAATTTCAAGCCTGTTTGCCTACTCGTCAAAATGGCGTCGAAAACCGTGGGGGTGTTCATAGTAAGATCATGCACATTCTAGTTCAAGAATTTGTTAGTTCAAGGAAATATATTGTCTCGTACCTTGTATTTTTTGCCTCATTTCGTTTCTTAGAAGAATAAAAGGTAGTCAATTCACGGAACCAATATCCGCCAGAATACGGAAATGCATCGAGTGTTGTCACCGATGACCTATCCTAAGCTAGTAAGCTTAGAGACTTATTTGACCCACAAATGACCTGTGGTGTTGAAAAGGAAAAAAAAAAGAGACCCCGACCCCGACCCCGCGTTTTACTGACACCCGCTTTAACATGTAAACAACTGCGACTAAAATATAAAATTTCTCTTAACTTTTTCTTCAACCGAATAATGTATCGAAATTTTAAAACCGGTCAAGACTTTAATTCTCTAGGGTTATTTTTAACAAAAAGGAACCATTATTTTAATGTTTCAATAAATACAAATATGATTTTTTGCTGTTTAAAGGGACACCGATAATAGGTGACACTGCCCCTAGATTTAAAGAGAGCACTGTCACGGAGATTTTGGTGTCTTTTGGGCAAAAACAGTTCAAACATTTGACAAAGAACCTGTTCTATAACGTGAAATCACTATTATTACAGCACTGGTAGTAAAATATGAAATAATTTCTCCCCGGAATAGTAAACTATAATCAGTTTTTATCAGTTTCTCCAAAATTCACAATAGGCACTTAAAAAATCGACGAACTTTTTCAAGTTGAAATCCATTTCCATCCTAACATAACAGTTTCTGTGCCCTAGTAGTGTCATTTTCTAAAAAAGTGAATCGTTATTTTAACGTTCCAATCAATACAAATATTTTTTTCACTATTCGAGGGACACTTAAAACAGGTGCACTGCTACTGTATTAAAGAGTGTATTGTCACGGAGATTTTTCTGTGTGTTGGGCAAAAAAAGCTAACACATTTAAATAGAATATTAAACTGTAATCCGTTTTTATCAGTTTCTCTAAATTTAACAGTAGGCACTTGAAAAAGTTGGCGAACTCTTTCAAGTTGCAATCCATTTCCATCCTAGCCATCTGCAGACAGAAATGATTGATTCCAATTTTTATGCCCTAGTAGGGTTATTTTTAAGAGAACTGAATCATTGTTTTAATGTCCAGTCTATACAAATATGCTTTTTTGCAGTTGAAAGGAAAACTAATAAATATGTGATACTGGCTTTTTATTTAAGAGGGTACTGCCTCGGAGATTTTACTGTACGTTGAGAAAACAGCTAACATTTGACAAAGTAGCGGTTATTCAACGCGAAATTACGCCTGTTAGAGTACTTGTGACGACAACCTCGTCCCGAGTGGGTGTTCCTTATAGACCGCCAGACTTCGAGAAGAAGTAAACAGAGGGGGAGCAAACTGCCCTTCCCACAACCTCGCAACACACGACAAAAAAGTAGCTAAGATTAAAGGATGTAATTTTAATTAAGTAGATAAATAAGTAGATAGTTACGCTAATAATACACAAGCCGAAATTAAATACAACAATTAGTAAGCACCAAATGTAAAATACAAAAGAGTACGCTAATTAAGGACTAAGACTACCTCGTTAAAACTTGAATATAAAAATACTTGCTAACAAAGTTACTCACACAATGGGGAATAAGAATTTGCTTCAATGAATCAATGTCTCCGAAATAGGAAAAACAAATGTCCAGTTCTTCCACCAAGTTCTTTCCAACCAACTCTTCAACATGAAAATTTGACTCCAACCCTCGGTTTGCAACACAATCTCTGATCCAAACCTTACTTCTTGTACAATAACGCTCAGCTTTTCTTCGTATCTACCTTCGTTCTCTTGCTCAGTGTACTTCGCACACTCATTTACTTGTGCTTTGCTTCAGGGGCGGATCCAGGATTTTTGAAGAGGGGGTGGCTGACCCGACAGAGCGATATCGAAAATTATGATAATAATTAATACAGCATTAGAATAGCACTATATCGTGATTTTATTTGTAGAGTAAGAATATATTTTACGTATAGTAGGCTGTGATCATAAAAAAAGCAACCCTGCCAATCATTACACCCCATGAGAGTGAAGATCCCAGCGTTCTCCTGGTTCCCTGCTAATTGTATGTCCATGCATTGCAACTTTGTCGGCGAAGTCCGGGATAGTCGGACGGTAGTCTTTGCGTTCCTTAGCCACGTGTGAAGTAATCTTTCAGCCTCGGTGCTTCCCATCTGTAACACTGCAAGGATCGTTAAAAGTTCTCGGATATTAGGAAAGAACATGCTAGCATGTGTCTATAAGGCGGGTTGCTGAAATTTCGTCTGACTCTGCTTGTCGCTTCCAGTAATTGGTCCAGCGAAAAAGGTCACTTTCAAAGGTTGACGGAAGTTGTCTTGCGTGATGCCACTTCTCTTGCAGTTACCAATTTCAGCCATGGCTTCTTTGGACTTCGTGACGATCACAAAAGGAATGAAAGCACAGAGTTCGTAATGTGCCTGCTTTTCTTTGCTGAAGCGAGATTTGAGAAAATTATTCCCAGGAAAGGTAATACCACTGTTTGCTTCCAGTACTGTACCACTGAATTTGTTGGGGTGTTATCCCGATTCCGCTGTCCACTGCCAATACACGGACGTTGTGCAGAAGATCCCACTAGTTTTGAAAGAGCCAAGACCTTGTCGTACATGCGTTCGAACGACGACTTTCGATTTCATTTCCAGTATACTTCAACTACAATAGGTGGCCTTGTAGA